>NW_025534153.1:0-260750 GCF_020615455.1 Coregonus clupeaformis
AAATGAACCAATATCGTCCTTGAATCGTATCGACAACCACGAATCGTGATACAAAACAAGTTTGTAATGGCTATTTAAAGAAAACTGAACCATGGATTACAGTTTCTCCTGGCCCATATACTATTTTCAGGGTGAGGAACCATCTAACATCAAGTTGTAAAATAGTGGATTTCTCTTTTAAGCCGTAATCTTTCCATGAATATAATTTCAAATGGATTTGAAAGATTACTTATTTTTTGTATTTTCAAAATACAATATGAAATACTGTAATTCACCGGGTATTTTTCCATACCCCATGCTGGCATGCTGTACCAGGGACCAGTGTGGTAGTGCTGGTATCTGAACTCCTCAATCTGCAGCTCTGCCAAGCCTTATCCTGTCATTAGCGCTTCTTAAGCTGGCCTATGGCAGCAGAGCTCTGTCAACAGGATGTCTGTTTCAGCCGGTACAAAGAGAGAGGAGCACAGCCCCACACTATGAGGAAACAGTCCCCCAGACAGACAGCAACTCCACTTCACAGAGGGAAACAGGAGGAGGCAGGATATTCAACTGACTGGATGGAATTTTCATTATGATGAACAATTATTCAGATCAGACTCAGAGCTACAGTATGTCTGGTCCAGATTGGTTTTTATTGTGGTTTGAGGCCCTTCATTGGGCGGAACAGCAACAAGAGCCTATTACTATGTAGTATTGCTAATGCATAACCACTAACTACAGGCAATGTTCATTAAATGTCCCCTGTAGCTCAGTTGGTAGAGCATGGCGCTTGCAACGCCAGGGTTGTGGGTTCGTTTCCCACGGGGGGCTAGTATGAAAATGTATGCACTCACTAACTGTAAGTCGCTCTGGATAAGAGCGTCTGCTAAATGACTAAAATGTAAAAATGTAAATGTGTTGTATATTTCATAGCTTTGTCAGCTCTGCTGAGCCTCTTGTTAAAGCCCTGTTAAAGAAAAACTCAACCCAAAAATGATATTTTGGTATTTGTTTAGTCCATTGTTGATATAGTCCCAAAATGTTTTGCATGTCAGCAATCAAGTTTTCAAGATATATAACTTTTAAAATACAGAAATACAGCCGGTATGATACATTTTGCATCATATGCTGTCTTCTTGAATTTGTTTGATATTGAGCCTGTGTATTTACACAGCTGTTCACAGCATTATAAATCACACACAATAAATCAGATGATCCTGGTAGGAAGGAAGGAAGGAAGGAAGGAAGGAAGGAAGGAACTAGCTGGGAGCACACAGCATTCTGGTCAAACAAGCCTATCTGTGTTCAGGGGCTCGCTCCCTATGCTGGCTCATAGGAGCGTATCTGAGTGGACAGTGCTTGGTTGTTTGAAGGCCCTATTGTAAATACTTTCCCATCCCCAGGAGGACTCCACTTGACCTGTGGGACAATAACCAGCTGGACTCACTTTCTCAGTGGTCATCCCAGAGCTATGTACAGTAAGCACAGGCCCCAGTTAGATCACATGACGTTGGGGAGCTGTGAGCTGTGTTTGCATCCCAAACGCCCCCATACCCTATATAATGCACTACTTTTGACCAGACCACAATGGGCCCTGGTCAAAAATAGTGCACTATAAAGGGAATAGAGGGCCATTTGGGACGCATCCTGTGTCTGTCCACCCAGGGAGGATAGAGTGGATACTGGACAGGATAGATAACATAACAGCTTGGCCCTACTGGTGTGGTGTAGGCCACACTCCTGGGCTATTCTCAGAGGGGGCAAGCACTTATGGAAATGAAGGTGATAACGTTTCCGTAAAAACTACTTCGGAACAGGACATCCTTGTGGATGGAGGGAATGGGGTTCGCGAGGGGAAGGGGCAGTGTTCTTTGAAAAATTATACATCAAGGCGGTTAAGTGCAAGACAGTGTTTTTTGTTGAGTCATCAATTGGTTTACTTGACTGAATAGTACAGGAAGAAGATACATTTTTGGCATTTCAACCATCACTGTTTAATGACTCCACAATTCCATCTGATAAAAACATACATTAGTTTTCTGCAAAACATGAATTACATGAACTGAGAAGATAGTGGTGCAGCAGCATAGAAGAACCACAAACAAAAGTAGAATACAAATCTGTGCATTTGATTTTCATAAACCAACCAATACATGAAAAACTACTATCTGTGCTTTTGTAGCTTTAGTTTAAACTACTAGATAATTGATATCTAGATCAGAAATTGACCACTTCAGTTGTGCAAGCTACAGACCTTTTTGGAGCAGAGATAAGATTATCTTTAAAGTCAGGAGTATCATTTCTCAGAGATCAAGCGTATATTAATAATCTTTGTAAAGGCACCAGTTAATCTTTATGGTAACAACGCCAGAATGGCACTAATAGGGGCTTCAGCCAGCCGATAAGCCCCCGGGCAAGTTCAGACATCAGAGGTGGATCACCCACCTGCCCAGATGTCAATTCAATGTGTCAGGTTAAAATGTAACATGTGGCATCAAACAATGTCATCTTAATATATTATATCCAGGTGAGAACAATGGTGATAATCATACCTGACTTTGGGTAAACTATATCTTTAAAATCATTTAAAAACAAAAACAAACCATTTGTGTGTCAGGCTTTGATCATGTAGCACAGTGGGAGCTAAAGGGGCATGCAGGGAAAGACAGCAGTGGAGAACGTGAACAGAATGCTCCCTGAGAACAATTACAAAAGCCTAATAGATTTCAAATTCTGTCCATGACCTTTGACATTGTGGTAACTGAAGTCCTCACTGTAACTAGAGTGAAGTAGTAACCGAGCTTTCATCCATCTCCATCATCATCCTCATCATATTCTGTGTTATTAATAACACATTAATCAATGCAGTGTCTGAATGTCTGATTGATACAGTGGCCACAGTGAGAAGGTTGGGTTGATAG
Organism: Coregonus clupeaformis; assembly: GCF_020615455.1. Taxonomy (NCBI): domain Eukaryota; kingdom Metazoa; phylum Chordata; class Actinopteri; order Salmoniformes; family Salmonidae; genus Coregonus; species Coregonus clupeaformis. The sequence goes on from NW_025534153.1 coordinate 2,901, forward strand.
GGGGGAGGTGGACAGGCCCACTGTTGCAAAGTTACAACCTTTAAAGCTGTAGAGAATCCACTATTCCCTGGCACAGATCCAGGTCCATTGTGTGGCTTTCAAAAGGGTACTTACACCAAAGGCCACTGGAAAAAAGTCTAAGAGAGATGTGATTGTCAGCTGTGTTACAAACAATGCATTTCTTTTCTGTACTGATATTGTGCCCAAATTGAATTTGAGACAACGTTTAATTAAACATTCCCTACTGTAACCAGTGTTTCAAATTCAAATCGAGAATGGACTATGGTTTATTATTAACCATATCAAGACATCAGGCTAACACATTTGATGTGAACAGGAACCCCTGACATGACTAATATGAACTTCATAGACACATTCATAAACATATAGCATGTACTGTATGACACTTCCAACTAGATTTAAATAATGGAAGACTATGGGAAAGTGATTGTTTCATGCAATCTAGATGAGCTTGAAAGTGAGTTCCTTAAATAGGCTCCTCAAGTTAAATAACAAAACCATGACTTCTCTATCATGGTTCTTACTGTCCGTCTCTCCGTCCGTCCTCCATAGATATCCATCTTTTAATTGAATGGTTTTCAGATATATTCTCACAGCAGACATCTGATATTGACCGTTGAAGGAGGCAGAAAATATGTCAAATGTACATTTTCAAAACAAATAAATACATTGCGGCATCATTACTGGGCATCAAACCGCTGTTATTTCAACAGTGCTGTCCCCATTGTTTTTCCAACATGGAAAAAATACATGCATTTTGTTGACGATGCAAATACCAGTATGTGTATGGGCACAGCACTCTGGGGTTGACAGGGATGGAAGCGGCTGAACGTGTGTAAGTGTATGGAATGGAACCTTGAATCTCACTAAACACAAGCACCACTTACAGTGGCTTGCGAAAGTATTCACCCCCCTTGGCATTTTTCCTATTTTGTTGCCTTACAACCTGGAATTAAAATGGATTTTGTGGGGGGTTGTATCATTTGATTTACACAACATGCCTACCACTTTCAAGATGCAAAATATTTTTTATTGTGAAACAAACAAGAAATAAGACAAAAAAACAGAAAACTTGAGCGTGCATAACTATTCACCCCACCCAAGTCAATACATTGTAGAGCCACCTTTTGCAGCAATTATAGCTGCAAGTCTCTTGGGGTATGTCTCTATAAGCTTGGCACATCTAGCCACTGGGATTTTTGCCCATTCTTCAAAGCAAAACGGCTCCAGCTCCTTCAAGTTGGATGGGTTCCTCTGGTGTACAGCAATCTTTAAGTCATACCACAGATTCTCAATTGGATTGAGGTCTGGGCTTTGACTAGGCCATTCCAAGACATTTAAATGTTTCCCCTTTAACCACTTGAGTGTTGCTTTAGCAGTATGCTTAGGGTCACTGTCCTGCTGGAAGGTGAACCTCCGTCCCAGTCTCAAATCTCTGGAAGACTGAAACAGGTTTCCCTCAAGAATTTCCCTGTATTTAGCGCCATCCATCATTCCTTCAATTCTGACCAGTTTCCCAGTCCCTGCCGATGGTGATCTCGGGGGGATGAGAGGTGTTGGGTTTGTGCCAGACATAGCGTTTTCCTTGATGGCCAAAAAGCTCAATTTTAGTCTCATCTTACCAGAGTATCTTCTTCCACATGTTTGGGGAGTCTCCAACATGGCTTTTGGCGAACACCAAACATGTTTGCTTATTTTTTTCTTTAAGCAATGGCTTTTTTCTGGCCACTATTCCATAAAGCCAAGCTCTGTGTAGTGTACGGCTTAAAGTGGTCCTATGGACAGATACTCCAATCTCCGCTGTGGAGCTTTGCAGCTCTTTCAGGGTTATATTTGGTCTCTTTGTTGCCTCTCTGATTAATGCCCTCCTTGCCTGGTCTGTGAGTTTTGGTGGGCGGCCCTCTCTTGGCAGGTTTGTTGTGGTGCCATATTCTTTCCATTTTTTAATAATGGATTTAATGGTGCTCTGTGGGATGTTCAAAGTTTCGGATATTTTTTTATAACCCAACCCTGATCTGTACTTCTCCACAACTTTGTCCCTGACCTGTTTGGAGAGCTCCTTGGTCCTTCATGGTGCTGCTTGCTTGGTGGTTCCACTTGCTTAGTGGTGTTGCAGACTCTGGGGCCTTTCAGAACAGGTGTATATATACTGAGATCATGTGACAGGTCATGTGACACAGATTGCACACAGGTGGACTTTATTTAACTAATTATGTGACTTCTGAAGGTAATTGGTTGCACCAGATCTTATTTAAGGGCTTCATAGCAAAGGGGGTGAATACATGTGCACGCACCACTTTTCCGTTATTTATTTTTTACAATTTTTTGAAACAAGTTATTTTTTTCATTTCACTTCACCAATTTGGACTATTTTGTGTATGTCCATTACATGAAATCCAAATAAAAATCAATTTAAATTACAGGTTGTAATGCAACAAAATAGGAAAAACGCCAAGGGGGATGAATACTTTTGCAAGGCACTGTACAGGGCACAGTTAGGGATTGGTCATTAAAAATGGACAAATCAATTGCTTGTTGTGTGTAACTATCTACAGGTAACTGCCAAAATAAAGGAAACACCAACATAGTATCTTTATAGAGCGTTGGGCCACCACAAGCCGCCAAAACAGCTTCAATGTGCCTTAACATTGATTCCACAAGTGTCTGGAACTCTTTCGGAGGGATGCGACACCATTTTTCCACGAGACATTCCATCATTTGGTGTTTTGTTGATGGTGGTGGAAAGCGCTGTCTCAGGCGTCGCTCCAGAACGTCCCATAAGTGTTCAATTGGGTTGAGATCTGGTGCCTGACTGGCTGACACGCAAACATGCACACACCCTTTAAACCCTCTATGCTCCTTTGAGACCCTCTTTCAAGGTCACTAAGATCTCTTCTTCTAGCCATGGTAGCCAAAATAATGGGCAACTGGGCATTTTTATACATGACCCTAAGCATGATGGGATGTTAATTGCTTAATTAACTCAGGAACCGCACCTGTGTTAGTTCTGAGCGATTAGCTGAAATTTCAGTTTATTTTCGGTTTTTAGATAACTAATTGGCCAACATCAGTTGAATTATTTATGTCTTTTATTTTGTAATGTTTTTACCAACTTTTTCTCCCCAATTTTGTGATATCCAATTGCGATCCACTTACGATCTCGGGAGAGGCGAAGGTCGAGTCATGTGTCCTCCGAAACATGAACCGCCAAACTGCGCTTCTCAACACCCGCTCGCTTAACTCGGAAGCCAGCCGCACCAATGTGTCGGAGGAAACACCGTTCAACTGACGACCGAAGTCAGCCTGCAGGTGCCCGGCCCGCCACAAGGAGTGGCTAGAGCGCGTTGAACCAAGTAAAGCCCCCCCCCCCCAACAACTGAAATATTTTATTAAAGTCATGTGAATAAAGGATGGTTGAATAAAGGATGTGTTGTTACTGCATTCAACCCACATAATGCACCCACACAAATGTTAATAGAAAACTGTGATTATTTTTCAAAAACAGAACAGAAACCCGAACCAACTTCAAAAAGCTCTAATCATTCAGCACTAACCTCTGTGGAAGCACCTGGTTTCTATATACAGTGCAATCAGAAAGTATTCAGGCCCCTTGACTTTTTCCACATTCTGTTATGTTACAGCCTTATTCTAAAACAGATTAAATCTACACACAATAACCCATAATGACAAAGCAAAAACAGTTTGAGAAATTTTTGCAAATGTATTAAAAATAAAAAACGGAAATATGACATTTACATAAGTATTCAGACCCTTTACTCAGTACTTTGTTGAAGCACCTTTGGCCGCGATTACAGCCTCGAGTCTTCTTGGGTATGACGCTACAAGATTGGCACACCTGTATTTGGAAAGTTTCTCCTATTCTTCTCTGCAGATCCTCTCAAGGACATTCAGAGACTTGCCCCGAAGCCCCTCCTGTGTTGTCTTGGCTGTGTGCTTAGGGTTGTTGTCCTGTTAGAAGGTGAACCTTCGCCGCAGTCTGAGGTCCTGAGCGCTCAGGAGCAGGTTTTCATCAAGGATCTCTCTGTACTTTGCTCCGTTCATCTTTCTCTCGATCCTGACTAGTCTCCCAGTCCCTGGCGCTGAAAAACATCTCCGCAGCATGATGCTGCCACCACCATGCTCCACCGTAGGGATGGTGTCAGGATTCCTCCAGACGTGACGCTTGGCATTCATGCCAAAGAGTTCAATCATGGTTTCATCAGACCAGAGAATTTTGTTTCCCATGGCCTGAAAGTCCTTTAAGTGCCTTTTGGCAAACTCCAAGCGGGCTGTCATGTGCCTTTTACTGAGGAGTTGCTTCCGTCTGGCCACTTTACCATAAAGGCCTGATTGGTGGAATGCTGCAGAGATGGCTGTCCTTCTGGAAGGTTCTCCCATCTCCACAGAGGAACTCTGGAGCTCTGTCAGAGTGACCATCAGGTTCTTGGTCACCTCCCTGACCAAGGCCCTTCTCCCCCGATTGCTCAGTTTGGCCGGGCGGCCAGCTCAAGGAAGAGTCTTGGTGGTTCCAAACTTCTTCCATTTAAGAATGATGGAGGCCACTGTGTTCTTGGGGACCTTCAATGCTGCAGAAATGTTTTGGTACCCTTCCCAAATCTGTGCCTCGACACAATCCTGTCTCGGAGCTCTACGGACAATTCCTTCGACCTCATGGTTTGGTTTTTGCTCTGACATGCACTGTCAACTGTGGGACCTTATATAGACAGGTGTGTGCCTTTCCAAATGATGTCTAATAGAATTTACCACAGGTGTACTCCAATCAAGTTGTAGATACATCTCAAGGATGATCAATACTTATGTAAATAACGTATAAATTAGTATTTTTTTTTACATTTGCAAAACTTTCGAAAAACCTGTTTTCTCTTTGTCATTATGGGGTATTGTGTGTAGATTGATGAGGATAAAAAATTTTTAAATCCATTTTACAACAAGGCAGTAACATAACAAAATGTGGAAAAAGGGAAGGGGTCTGAATACTTCCCGAATGCACTGTACTTTGTACCCCTCATTCACGCAAGTATTTCCTTTATTTTGGTAGTTACCTGTATGTACGCACCACAATAAAATCCCTTAAAATGTCATAAATATGCAGGTTCTCAGGGTCCGCAAAAGAATGGTGATAGACTCACCCACTCGTCTTCAGTAACTCTTTCCCATTCTATCCAATGTGTTTCTGTTTCACTAGCCATGCTATAGGAGCCCAGACACTGTGGAGGTAAGTGGGGCAGAACAGTAGTAGACTGCTCTGTGAGCCTTTAGATCCACAGGCTGGAGGAGGAGCCACATACAGTGTTGTGGTGGACATGCAATAGAGAGAGAAGCACACTCTAAAGCATGGCTCTTCTCAGGCTGCGGATGGCGACCCCCCAAACCTTGTGTCCCCTCCCTGGTTCCCATATCTGGAGCAGGGTCCTGACCACACTGCCGTGGTCCTCAGCTCAGAGCCAACGGCCAGTACCCTGGGTGCGCCGCCGTCTCTTCTTACAGATGTAGTAGATAGGAAAGGCCACGAGACCTGAGGAGAGAGCAGAGCAGGAGAGAACAGGCAGGTTAGTATGAGCAGGAACTAAGCTCAGGGAAATGACTGACAGTTAATGCAAGCAAATTAAGTGACACCTCTCACAAGGAAGTGTTAACAGTATTGGTGGTCGATCAAGGAAATACTTTAATAATCTCAATACTGTTCTGTTGTTCGCACTAAGAACATGTTACCTTTGAAATGCGGACACACATAACAGTAAAGATAATTTGTGAGTGGGATTAGAAAGTGACTGTCAACAGCTTTACATCAGTGTGTCATCCTCCCATCGCCCAGTGTAGCAGTGCTATCTGAAGTGGACAAGCAGACACTTAGCCGCTTCTATCAATTTTCACCAAAACACAGGTGGCCTTCTCCAGCACACCACAGCCATTGAACAAGTAGAGTCACACAACATACCTGACCCAAGGGAAAGTAACACATTTTAGATTATACAGTGGGGGAAAAAAGTATTTAGTCAGCCACCAATTGTGCAAGTTCTCCCACTTAAAAATATGAGAGAGGCCTGTAATTTTCATCATAGGTACACGTCAACTATGACAGACAAATTGAGGAAAAAAAATCCAGAAAATCACATTGTAGGATTTTTAATGAATTTATTTGCAAATTATGGTGGAAAATAAGTATTTGGTCACCTACAAACAAGCAACATTTCTGTCTCTCACAGACCTGTAACTTCTTCTTTAAGAGGCTCCTCTGTCCTCCACTCATTACCTGTATTAATGGCACCTGTTTGAACTTGTTATCAGTATAAAAGACACCTGTCCACAACCTCAAATAGTCACACTCCAAACTCCACTATGGCCAAGACCAAAGAGCTGTCAAAGGACACCAGAAACAAAATTGTAGACCTGCACCAGGCTGGGAAGACTGAATCTGCAATAGGTAAGCAGCTTGGTTTGAAGAAATCAACTGTGGGAGCAATTATTAGGAAATGGAAGACATACAAGACCACTGATAATCTCCCTCGATCTGGGGCTCCACGCAAGATCTCACCCCGTGGGGTCAAAATGATCACAGAACCACACGGGGGGATCTAGTTAATGACCTGCAGAGAGCTGGGACCAAAGTAACAAAGCCTACCATCAGTAACACACTACGCCGCCAGGGACTCAAATCCTGCAGTGCCAGACGTGTCCCCCTGCTTAAGCCAGTACATGTCCAGGCCCGTCTGAAGTTTGCTAGAGTGCATTTGGATGATCCAGAAGAGGATTGGGAGAATGTCATATGGTCAGATGAAACCAAAATAGAACTTATTGGTAAAAACTCAACTCGTCGTGTTTGGAGGACAAATAATGCTGAGTTGCATCCAAAGGACACCATACCTACTGTGAAGCATGGGGGTGGAAACATCATGCTTTGGGGCTGCTTTTCTGCAAAGGGACCAGGACGACTGATCCGTGTAAAGGAAAGAATGAATGGGGCCATGTATCGTGAGATTTTGAGTGAAAACCTCCTTCCATCAGCAAGGGCATTGAAGATGAAACGTGGCTGGGTCTTTCAGCATGACAATGATCCCAAACACATCGCCCGGGCAACGAAGGAGTGGCTTCGTAAGAAGCATTTCAAGGTCCTGGAGTGGCCTAGCCAGTCTCCAGATCTCAACCCCATTGAAAATCTTTGGAGGGAGTTGAAAGTCCGTGTTGCCCAGCGACAGCCCCAAAACATCACTGCTCTAGAGATCTGCATGGAGGAATGGGCCAAAATACCAGCAACAGTGTGTGAAAACCTTGTGAAGACTTACAGAAAACGTTTGACCTGTGTCATTGCCAACAAAGGGTATATAACGAAGTATTGAGAAACTTTTGTCATTGACCAAATACTTATTTTCCACCATAATTTGCAAATAAATTCATTAAAAATCCTACAATGTGATTTTCTGGATTTCTTTTCCTCATTTTGTCTGTCATAGTTGACGTATACCTATGATGAAAATTACAGGCCTCTCTCATCTTTTTAAGTGGGAGAACCTGCACAATTGGTGGCTGACTAAATACTTTTTTCCCCCACTGTATCTCTAAAGCACCAGTGGTTATGTAATGTTTCATGTTGTTATCGAGGGATTAAAAGAGCAGGATTAAAACAGTGGGTAATTGCAGTGGTTTCATGTTATAACAGGATGTAACATTGCTTACCTATGACCAGGGATACTGCACTGACCACCACCACCAGGACTATGACAACAGGGGCCACCACCACTTTACTCACTGGAATGGGAGGGAGACAAAGAGACAACACAGATATGCATAAGGGTAGGACAAGTACACACATGAAAAAGCATTGGGAGGCCAGGGCAGTTTGGAATAGCACCTTCGCACATAGCACATTAACATTTTCAACAGGTTATCAAAGAGGTACTGCGCCATTACAGTACACCCAACCTAAATGATAGGTGCTCTGACTGCAGCTCTGTGTCTGTCGTTCCCTCAGGGCCTTGTGTAGTGCCTCAGCTGTTGCTCCCTAAGTGGGATTAGCTAAAGTTAGTCAGAGGCCAGCAGGGTGCCAATGGAAACATCTGACACACACTAACGGTGGGCTAATGTGTCCATCAGAGGGGCTACAACACCCCGTCTACCTCCCATTAAAACACTCCGCTGCCTGCTCCCATTCTCATGGGATCAAAACAGCCACTAAATCAAAACAGCCACTAGCGAGTTAAAGGACTACGGTTTAGATAATTCACATGTTTGATTTCATTGGCAAGGCTGTTAAAACATGAGAATGGGAGCAGGCAGCGGAGTGTTTTAATGGGAGGTAGACGGGGTGTTGTAGCCCCTCTGATGGACACATTAGCCCACCGTTAGTGTGTGTCAGATGTTTCCATTGGCACCCTGCTGGCCTCTGACTAACTTTAGCTAATCCCACTCAGGGAGCAACAGCTGAGGCACTACACAAGGCCCTGAGGGAACGACAGACACAGAGCTGCAGTCAGAGCACCTATCAGAGAACAGGAGCGCTGTTCCCTATTCTCACACAGCAGGCAGGGTCACAGAGACATGCGTCATCTCAGATAAGGAAGTTCTGCTGATAAGGGTCATGCAAATCATCCACTGTGGTGGCTACTACAGTATACCGTTATTGTTCCGACTTCAGAGCCGTGACAAATTACAATGCAAACTTTTAGCATAGGCACTAGACGTATTGTGAAAATGGGTTGTGAAAGAGTCATGTCTGCAGCATCAAGCTAGTACATGCTGTTTTGATCATCTTCATTATTGTGTGAATTGATTAAGAAGATGAAAGGCCACCCACATGGTAATTGAAGTTTCCTCGTCGCCCCCCGCCTATCTATCTCTCTGAGTCTGACCACAGAGACCAAGGAGGAAAGTCATGGGCAGTGTAATGACTGAATTCTAAAGGGAGGCAGAAGGACTGTAAAACTACAGCTGCTAATCAGAGCATATTTTTAAATCAGCCCTTAAGGGCCTAGTCTAAGTATAGTTGTCATATTGTCAGAGGGTACTGATTGCCTGCTTGTCTAATAATATTAACCATGAAAGGTTATGGGAATCCCAAAATATCCCCTCTATAAAGGGTTTAAGGGCCTCTGGGGCCCGGGCTGAGGCTGGGCAGACTCACCACACACGGACCCCCGGACCAGCCGGCGGAGGTGGGGCTTCTCAGGGAGGTAGCGGTACTTGCAGCCGAACACGCTGAGGTTGGACGTGTGATCCCCGAAGAATCGCAGGTGGCGGTACTTCTCTCCACAGCGGTAGCAGAAGTTGGTGTTGCACTGGGTGCAGTTCATATGATCGCAGCCCTCTGTCCTCTGAATGTGGATCTTGGGAGAGCGACATATAAAAGCTTTATAGAGCATTCATGAAGTCATAAGTCGTTGTTAGTTTAAAGTTGGACCCTAATTTCTGCACAAATTATTAACTATAATTAACAATCACTAGATTATCAGTCAGCTCAATGCAGGTATTTCCAGAATATAAGTATTTTGGTTTGGTTCGAAATCGAGGGAAAATAATGGAACATTTTGTCCTGATATCTGAGCATCACTCAACCCCTTTCCCATCACTCAACCCCTTTCCCTGACTCATGCTGACTGACATTCCATTGAGAGGAGAGTGCTGCCATGGACATACAGCCAGCTAGTAGTCCACATCTCAGTGACAGTTCCTTCCAATACCTAGATGAATTAGCACTCTCACTGTGTATGAAAGAAAGAGCTGACGTGGCTTAGTAAATCTAATTTGGTATTGACTTTCTGCCAAGGACTCCGTCTTATGACTTCCTGGAATGCTTCATTTCCAGCCATTGTTACAAGGGGGGGGAGAAATCTCTCTCTCTCTCTCTCTCTCTCTCTCTCTCTCAAACATATCTTCAATCATCTTTTGTTATTGACATACAACACTGGAGAGAACAGTCGGCCCTGTCTCCACCTGCCCAGTGAAGTGAACACCCTTTAGGAACATGTGAACAAAAAAAAATGCATGCACGCATGACTGTAAGTCGCTTTGGATAAAAGCGTCTGCTAAATGGCATATTATTATTATTGTAACTGTGAACCACAATCTTCCTCCAGTAGCTATGTTATCTAGCAAGGTTTGCTATTTTTCTCCACTCTCCTGGCCCTGTCACCCACCTTGCAGCGGGGGCACTTCTGGGCGTTCCTCTGGCCGTGCTCAATGATACTAGCCCAGTGACGCAGCAGCTTGTCCCCTTTCCTGTAGTCCCGGCACTTCAGGCCCTCATGCCAGGGGGCATGGCATTTGAAGCACCACACAAACTGGCACTTCATGCACTGGATCTGCAGAGGCATAGACATGTGATTGGCTAGATAGATGCACGGCGTATAAGAGGCATAGACGTGATTGGCTAGATAGATGCATGGCGTATAAGAAGCATAGATGTGGTGAGAAGAACTGAACTGCCTGCATGGACTAAAACCTCCCTCATTAATGATACATGAAGAAGCACTTTGTCCATGATTAAAAAAACCTCAACATTTTCAGAAGAATTACAAACTGCAGAGGCCCTGTACTCACCTTTTACTTGTGCTCAGTCCTGCTGTATAATATCTGATCTCAGAACAGTATAGGCCCTCTCTCTCACCTTATATTTGTGCTCTGCCCTGCTGGGGGTACGTCCTTTCAGCGAGGTGAACTGGCTGCACTGGGGACAGGGTTTGGTGCTAGAGTCAATCTGGCTTAGCTCCAGGAAGTATTTGTATTTGGCTACTTCCTCACTGCCCAGGTGGGACACCACCAGGCTCTCCTCCAGGTAACCACTGCACTCCGTGATGGGGCACACTATGTCCGCTCTGCCCACCCTGACCTGGGGCAGACATAGACATAACACAGGGATCAATAGAGAGAGATGTGGTTCATGATCTACTCTACAGAATGCTTTATGACAATTGAGGATAAACAAATAATATGAGACAGTGGTCGTACGTTGCATACAAACACAATGCCATTGGCCCTAGATCCGGTAATAAAATATTGTCAATACATTTAGCTACTGGATTGCATGTGTGTTATGTAGGTGAAGGGTAAACAGAACACATAAGCAAATACTACAGTGTACAGTACAGAACATACATTTCCTGGGTGGTACTGTACAAGGCAAAGTTCTTTACCAAAAGGTGATTGGTACGATCTGTTGTTACCCTAATCCCCCTATAAGAGATACTGTGTTGCGTGAGAGAACGTGCCTTGGAAGGCTTCCATGAACAACTAGTGAATTCACAAGTCATTTCAATCATTTTGCAGACACCCTTATCCAGAGCAACTTACAGGAGCTATTAAGTGCCTTGCTCAAGGGCACAACAACAGATTTTTTTCAACTAGTCGGCTGGGGAACCTTTCGGTTCCTGGCCCAATGCTCTTAACTGCTAGGCTACCTGACGCTCCATAGACATAACACTACTACAACAGTGGAAAACTACAGAGGGAAAAGGGCCCAGTATGCCCAGTGAGAGTCTTAGCATTAGCTTCATGAGTACACCCCACCACCACTTCTCCCCCTCCCATGTAGAGCTCCAGGACTCCCTTGCTCCAGGCACAGTGGGTCCCCTCCAGGGTGCTCCTCCCAGGGCATGGTGCAGACAGACGGGCAGGCCCAGGCCGCCCAGAGGATTAGCATAGTGCTGCTGATCTGAGCTGAGTAATCCCCTCCTGGCTGGGCCTGTAGTACATGTCCATACAGTAGACTAGAGAGTGATGCAGCACAGCTCTGGGGTAATGCCCAGCAGACTGAGCAGACTCCTTTCACTATGACAGCCTGGCCTCTGGCCCTATGGACCCTGCTCCTGCACTGTAAAACATTCTTGTTGTTTTGACAGTATTATACAATAAAACTAACAGTAAAGTACAATTTAATTATTTACAGAAAATTGCCATAAATGACAATGCAGTCTTGATGATTTTAGGCGTAAATGTTAAATCATACCATAAATGGTTGCATGGTATTGTTGTTTCTGGCTCATGCCAAATCTTTTCAGTCTCCTGAGGGGGAAAAGGCGTTGTCGTGCCTTCTTCACGACTTTCTTGGTGTGTTTGGACCATGATAGTTTGTTGGTGATGTGGACACCAAGGAATTTGAAACTCTCGACCCGCTCCACTACAGCCCCGTCGATGTGAATGAGGGCGTGTTCGGCCCTCCTTTTCCTGTAGTCCACGATCATCTCCTTTGTCTTGCTCACATTGAGGGAGAGGTTGTTGTCCTGGCACCAAACTGCCAGGTCTCTGACCTCCTCCCTATAGGCTGTCTCATCGTTGTCGGTAATCAGGCCTACCACGTTGTGTCGTCAGCAAACTTAATGATGGTGTTGGAGTCGTGCTTGGCCACGCAGTCGTCGGTGAACAGGGAGTACCCCTGAAGGGGCCCCCGTGTTGAGAATCAGCGTGGCAGATGTGTTGTTGCCTACCCTTACCACCTGGAGGCGACCCGTCAGGAAGTCCAGGATCCAGTTGCAGAGGGAGGTGTTTAGTCCCAGGGTCCTTAGCTTAGTGATGAGCGTTGTGGGCACTATGGTGTTGAACGCTGAGCTGTACTCAATTAACAGCATTCTCACATAGGTGTTCCTTTTGTCCAGGTGGGAAAGGGCAATGTGGAGTGCGATTGAGATTGCGTAATCTGTGGATCTGTTGGGGCGGTATGCGAATTGGAGTGGGTCTAGGGTTTCCGGGATGATGGTGTTGATGTGAGCCATGACCAGCCTTTCAAAGCACTTCATGGCTACCTATGTGAGTGCTACGGGGAGGTAGTCATTTAGGCAGGTTACCTTCGCTTTCTTGGGCACAGGGACTATGGTGGTCTGCTTGAAACATATAGGTATTACAGACTCGTTCAGGGAGAGGTTCAAAATGTCAGTGAAGACGCTTGCCAGTTGGTCAGCGCATGCTCTGAGTACACGTCCTGGTAATCCGTCTGGCCTCGCGGCCTTGTGAATGTTGACTTGTTTAAAGGTCTTGCTCACATCGGCTATGGAGAGTGTGATCACACAGTCGCCCGGAACAGCTGGTGCTCTCATACATGCTTCAGTGTTGCTTGCCTTGAAGCGAGCATAAAAGGCATTTAGCCCGTCTGGCAGGCTCGCGTCACTGGGAAGCTCGCGGCAGGGTTTCCCTTTGTAGTCCGTAATAGTTTGCAAGTCCTGCCACATCCGACGAGCGTCAGAGCCAGTGTAGTAGGATTCAATCCTAGTCCTGTATTGACGCTTTGCCTGTTTGATTGTTCGTCTGACGGCATAGCGTGATCACACTCTTCATCTATATTCTTCGTAGCTATATTCCACAAACCGATGCTGGCACTAAGACATCACTCAATGAACTGTATACGGCCATAAGCAAACAGAAAAACGCTCATCCAGCGGCGGCGCTCCTAGTGGCCGGGGACTTTAATGCAGGGAAACTTAAAACCGTTTTACCTCATTTCTACCAGCATGTTAAATGTGCAAACAGAGGGAAAACAACTCTCGACCACCTTTACTCCACACACAGAGACGCATACAAAGCTCTCCCTTGCCCTCCATTTGGAAAATCTGACCATAATTATATCCTCCTGATTCCTGCTTTCAAGCAAAAACTAAAGCAGGAAGCACCAGTGACTCGGTTAATAAAAAAAGTGGTCAGATGAAGCAGATGCTAAGCTACAGGACTGTTTTGCTAGCACAGACTGGAATATGTTCCGGGATCCTTCCGATGGCATTGAGGAGTACACCACATCAGTCACTGGCTTCATCAATACATCAATAAGTGCATCAATGATGTCGTCCCCACAGTGACCGTACGTACATACCCCAACCAGAAGCCATGGATTACAGGCAACATCCGCACTGAGCTAAAGGGTAGAGCTGCCGCTTTCAAGGAGCGGGACTCTAACCCGGAAGCTTATAAGAAATCCCGCTATTCCCTCTGACGAACCATCAAACAGGCAACGCGTCAATACAGGACTAAGATCGAATCGTACTACACCCGCTCCAACGCTCGTCGGATGTGGCAGGGCTTGCAAACTATTACAGACTACAAATGGAAGCACAGCCGCGAGCTGCCCAGTGACACAAGCCTACCAGACGAGCTAAATTACTTCTTTGCTCGCTTCGAGGCAAGTAACACTGAAACATGCATGAGAGCATCAGCTGTTCCGGATGACTGTGTGATCACGCTCTCTGTAGCCGATGTGAGTAAGACCTTTAAACAGGTCAACATTCACAAGGCTGCAGGGCCAGACGGATTACCAGGACGTGTACTCCGAGCATGCGCTGACCAACTGGCAAGTGTCTTCACTGACATTTTCAACCTCTCCCTGTCTGAGTCTGTAATCCCAACATGTTTCAAGCAGACCACCATAGTTCCTGTGCCCAAGAACACTAAGGTAACCTGCCTAAATGACTACAGACCCGTAGCACTCACGTCTGTAGCCATGAAGTGCTTTGAAAGGCTGGTCATGGCTCACATCAACACCATTATCCCAGAAACCCTAGACCCACTCCAATTTGCATATCGCCCCAACAGATCCACAGATTATGCAATCTCTATTGCGCTCCACACTGCCCTTTCACACCTGGACAAAAGGAACACCTATGTGAGAATGCTATTCATTGACTACAGCTCAGCGTTCAACACCATAGTGCCCTCAAAGCTCATCACTAAGCTAAGGACCCTGGGACTAAACACCTCCCTCTGCAACTGGATCCTGGACTTCCTGACGGGCCGCCCCCAGGTGGTATGGGTAGGTAACAACACATCCGACACGCTGATCCTCAACACGGGGGCCCCTCAGGTGTGCGTGCTCAGTCCCCTCCTGTACTCCCTGTTAACTCATGACTGCATGGCCATGCACGACTCCAACACCATCATTAAGTTTGCCGATGACACAACAGTGGTAGGCCTGATCACCGACAACAACGAGACAGCCTATAGGGAGGTCAGAGACCTAGCCGTGTGGGGCCAGGATAACAACCTCTCCCTCAACGTGATCAAGACAAAGGAGATGATCAGGTAGCACAGTTGGTAGAGCATGGCGCTTGCAACACCAGGGTTGTGGGATCGTTTCCCACGGGGGCCCAAAATATATGTACTCACTAACTGTAAGTCGCTCTGGATAAGAGCTTCTGCTAAAATGACTAAAATGTAAATGATTGTGGACTACAAGAAAAAGAAGAGGACCGAGCACGCCCCCATTCTCATCAACGAGGCTGTAGTGGAGCAGGTTGAGAGCTTCAAGTTCCTTGGTGTCCACATCACCAACAAACTAACATGGTCCAAGCACACCAAGACAGTCGTGAAGAGGGCACAACAAAACCTATTCCCCCTAAAGAGACTGAAAAGATTTGACATGGGTCCTCAGATCCTCAAAAGGTTCTACAGCTGCACCATCGAGAGCATCCTGACTGGTTGCATCACTGCCTGGTATGGCATCTCTGGGCCAAGCTTCCTGCCATCCAGGACCTCTATAACAGGCGGTGTCAGAGGAAGGCCCTAAAAATTGTCAAAGACTCCAGCCACCCTAGTCATAGACTGTTCTCTCTGCTACCACACGGCAAGCGGTACGGGAGCGCCAAGTCTAGGTCCAAGAGGCTTCTAAACAGCTTCTACCCCCAATCCATAAGACTCCTGAACATCTAATCAAATGCCTACCCAGACTATTTGCATTGCCCCCCCACCCCTCTTTTACGCTGCTGCTACTCTCTGTTTATTATCTATGCAATAATAACTCTACCTACATGTACATATTACCCCAATTACCTCGACTAACCGGTGCCCCCGCACATTGACTCGGTACCGGTACCCCCTGTATATAGCCTCGCTATTGTTATTTTTACTGCTGCTCTTTAATTATTTGTTACTTTTATTTTGTATTATTTTATATTGTATTTTTTGGTGATTTTTTTTGGTATTCTTTCTTAAAACTGCATTGTTGGTTAAGGGCTTGTAAGTAAGCATTTCACTGTAAGGTCTACACCTGTTGTATTCGGCCCATGTGACAAATAACATTTCATTTGATTTGATTTCATATAAGCGTCCGTATTAGTGTCCTGCTCTTTGAAAGCGGCAGCTCTAGCCTTTAGCTCGGTGCGGATGTTGCCTGTAATCCATGGCTTCTGGTTGGGATATGTACGTACGGTCACTGTGGGGACCAATGAAGCCGGTGATTGATGAAGCCGGTGATTGAGGTGGTATACTCCTCAATGCCATTGTATGTATCCCGGAACATATTCCGGTCTGTGTTGCAGCCGGCCGCGACTGGGAGACCCATGAGGCGACGCACAATTGGCCCAATGTCGTCCGGGTTAGGGGAGGGTTTGTCCGGCCCGGGATGTCCTTGTCCCATCACGCTGTAGCGACTCCTGTGGCGGGCCCGGGCGTATGCACGCTGACACGGTCGCCAGGTGTACGTTGTTTCCTCCGACACATTGATGTGGCTGGCTTCCGGCTTAAGCGTGCATTGTGTCAAGAAGCAGTGCGGCTTGGCGGGGTTGTGTTTCAGAGGACGCACAGCTCTCGACCTTCACCTCTCCTGAGTCTGTACGGGAGTTGCAGCGATGGGACAAGACTGTAACTACCAATTGGGATATGGCGAAATTGGGGAGTAAAGGGGGTAAAAAATATATATATTCCAGTCTGTGCTAGCAAAACAGTCCTGTAACGTAGCATCCGCGTCATCTGACTACTTCTGTATTGAGAGTCACTGGTACTTCCTGCTTTAGTTTTTGCTTGTAAGCAGGAATCAGGAGGATAGAATTATGGTAAAATTTTCCAAATGGAGGGCGAGGGAGAGCTTTGTACGCATCTCTGTGTGTGGAGTAAAGGTGGTCTAGAGTTTTTTTTCCTCTGGTTGCACGTGACATGCTGGTAGTAATTAGGTCAAACGGATTTAAGTTTGCCTGCATTAAAGTCCTCGGCCACTAGGAGCGCCACTTCTGGATGAACATTTTCTTGTTTGCTTATGGCCTTATACAGATCGTTGTGTATGGTCTTAGTGCCAGCGTCGGTTTGTGGTGGTAAATAGACGGCTATGAAAAATATAGATGAAAACTCTAGGTAGATAGTGTGGTCTACCGCTTATCATGAGGTACTCTACGTCAGGCGAGCAATACCTCGAGACTACCTTAATATTAGACATCGTGCACCAGCTGTTATTGACAAATAGACACACACCCCTACCCCTCGTCTTACCGGACGTAGCTGTTCTGTCCTGCCGATGCACGGAAAACCCAGCCAACTGTATATTATCCGTGTCGTCGTTAAGCCACGACTCGGTGAAACATAAGACATTACAGTTTTTAATGTCCCGTTAGTAGGATAGTCTCGAACGGAGCTCATCCAGTTTATTATCCAATGATTGCACGTTGGCCAATAGAACGAATGACGGGGATTTGGGCCTTGTCTGGGAGCAACAGTATATCCTTCGCATCAGACTCATTAAAGAAAACATCTTTGTCCAGTTCGAGGTGAGTAATCGCTGTTCTGATATCCAGAAGCTCTTTTCGGTTATAAGAGACGGTAGCATCAACATTATGTACAAAATAAGTTACAAACAATGAAAAAAAACACACAAAATTGCACAATTGGTTAGGAGCCCGTCAAACGGCAGCCATCAGCTCTGGCGCCATTATTAAATTACGGTAAAATACTGTACAATACAAACTCCATCTCTCCTCAATGAATTTAAATTAATTCATCCATTCATTCATTACAATTGCCATA
This sequence comes from Coregonus clupeaformis, assembly GCF_020615455.1. Classification (NCBI taxonomy): domain Eukaryota; kingdom Metazoa; phylum Chordata; class Actinopteri; order Salmoniformes; family Salmonidae; genus Coregonus; species Coregonus clupeaformis. The sequence continues at coordinate 20,643 of NW_025534153.1, forward strand.
ATAAGATTACAGTAATGCACTGTAATGTTGTTTTATGGTAACTTACAGGCAGTCAGTTGCCTGTAAGTTACCATAAAAACAAAGGCCAAAAAGATTACAGTAACACTATTGGATACCGTAACATAATGTACAATTTTTACGGTAACATACAGGCAACTAGCTTCCTGTAAGTTACAGTAAAACCAACAGGAAATTGCTTACAGTGTGGCCCTGTACTCTCCTCAGGCCCAGGCTGTGCACTCTGTTCTGCTCTGGGGTTGCTCAACGCACCGCAGCAGCAGCTCAGCTATTGTTGTCCAATGAGCTCATATATGTTATCACATCAGAGGTTGGTGATCAGAACTACGTAGGCCTAAAGTGACAACAAGCAGAACGTTGTTTTGAGGTAGCTGATTGAAGACTTTCCTAGAAAGAGCAGTCACAGTGCAAGTGAGATGACAATCAGTGGGATATCAATAACACCCTGTGTTCTTTCTCAGAACCATGACATCAGCCAACTCCTGTGGAGTGGGGACCTCCATTTGACATTTTAGTCTTATCCAGAGCGACTTACAGTAGTGAGTGCATAAATTTTCGTACTGGTCCCCCGTGGGAATCGAACCCACAACCCTGGTGTTGCAAGCGCCATGCTCTACCAACTGAGCCACACGGGACCATTTGACTGGACAAAAGAACCCCTATTAACTAAACATGGGATAAGTGTCTTTTTAAAATTTCAGAATGGGTTCTTCTATTCATATTATGTCTAGTCCATTGTACTGTAACTAACCATGTATGGGCACCAGCATGATATATCTACTGTGTGTGTAAATAAAAGGAAGTGAATGTGTGGACAGTTTGTGTTGTGACTTGCACAGGGAAGTCTATCTTCTAAAGCTGCACAGACAAGGTCACAGGCTTAGGACTAGCTAGGCTGTGACGCTGATGAGACGAGACGGTCAGTAAGAGAGTTGCCACCTGTGAACGTAGTGCCCACTGACGAGGGCGTGAAGGAGTACCATAGGGCAACCCTGAGCACACCTCTACACCCATCAACCAGGCCACAGCACAGTGACCCTGACAGTCAACACAGCAGGGACACTGGAGCAGTGGCAAGGTGTGAAAAATATATATACTGTAACATCTCCATTCCCTTCTGCCCTCCAAGAGCAGTGGCCCTAGATTATACCAGGGCATACCATCTGTGGTCTAGTGGTGTGTGTGTGTGTGTGTGTGTGTCCACCTATTATAACTGTCCTGCTGCTTCAGAGCCAGAACAGAGGAGAAACTGTAGTCCACCACAGCCTCACAGAGAAATGAATGAGCGATCTCCGGGAGTGCGTTCTCATCCCTTTATTAGGTCAAATTTTAGCCCTGATTTCACTGATGACCAGAGGTTCAGATTAACTTTATCAGGCAGAACACTTCTGTCCTCAGGCTACAACATTGGCCCTGAGGTAGAGCTCTCTTTCGCACACGCGCACACACGTTATGTTCTTCTATCCTCGTGCGGACCTAAAATTCATTTATATTCTAAATCCTATTTCCCCTAATCCTAACCATAACCCAAACCTTAACCCATAACCCTAATTGTAACCCTAACCCCTAAGCTTAAAAAAACCTTTGTCCTCATGGGGACGTGGGAAATGTCCCCACGTGGGACACTTACTATCCTTGTGAGGACATTTGGGGATTTTAGGTCCCCAAAAGGATATAAGAACCAACACACACGCACATGTTATGCTCTTCTATCCTCGTGGGGACCTAAAATTCATTTTTATTCAAAATCCTATTTTCCCTAACACAAACCCTTACCATAACCCTAATCTTAACTCATAACCCTAACCCCTTACCCTAATTGTAACCCTAACCCCTAAGCTTAAAATAACCTTTGTCCTCACGGTGATGTGGGAAATGTCCCCACGCGGATAATTTTCCTTGTTTTATTATCCTTGTGGGAACATTTGGGGATTTTAGGTCCCCACAACGATAGAAGAACCAACACACACACACAGACACACATAGTGTTCAGCCTGAGCTGGTGGAACCAGCTTTAGTAGAGGAGCGACACATGATAAGGCTGGTACCATGATGGGCAGCAAGAAGCAACACAATGGATACTACCTGTGGTGGTGCCTTCCATAACTCCTTATGTTACTGACTGGAAGCTACATATACACAGAAGATCAGTGTCGGGTTGATCCATTTTTTGGGCTAAATCAGGCACCTGTCATACCAGTGTTAGTCAGTGTTATACTGTCTGTGTTAGTCATAATAGGATGTTATGACTAAGGGATTACTATTCTGTATCCATGCAAAAGCCAAGCGAATAACAATGTGCCTGGCCACACCTGCAATACAGTGAGATGTACTAAGAGGAACGTTTTCATATTCTCTGACAGAGCTGACAATCCAGTGGTACATCATCAAGCGCTGGGCAGGTCAGACGATATCAAACAAAGCATGTATGAGTCAGTGTGAGGGACAAAGACATGTGGCATCACACCAGATCTAGAGGGCAGGATAACATCCTTCCTGAATCCTGGCCTATCAAAGGGTCAGAACATTGCAATCATGCCAAGACTGACTGGCAGACAACTACTTATCAGCCTCTTATAGAGATTCATTGAGGCCTCTCTATTGAACACAATTAGACAGACTAAAGCGTTTCCTCTACAGCATAAAGACAGGGAGACAGATATAACGAGTCCCTTAATCAAAGGAAATAGGAAGTAATGATATGTTGTCACCTGAGTTGGAAGTTGACAATACATGGCTCGACTGTGATAGTGCTCAGAAAGCAAGGATAAACTAAGGACAGCCATGTGGCTATATTATATGAAGAATTAGCCATTTAAATTAGGCTTTTTAAAATACAGTGTATTTTTCGCACCCAAGACATGGTAAGGAGATTGAACTGGTGTGACAGTCATGTATTTCCATCCCTCTGATCTGGCAGCGTCACATGAATTAAGACCAGAGCACACAGCCTATTCATATCAGACTGGAAGACATGCAGGCTTTTGTAATCAGAATAAGACATAAAGACATTAAAAACAATGACAGTTTGAATCATTACAGGCAAACCAGCCGTCGGAAGTCCTCAAAGAAAAGAGGGAAAAGAATAGATACTGTAGGACAGGACTGAAGAGCTAGTAGGCATACTTCAAACCCACATCAGTTGAGACAGAACATTTACACCAGGGGTATTCAACCGGGGGTCCCTGGCCCCCTAGGGGTCCGCTGAAGTACGGCAGGGGAGGGGATAATGGATTTAGATTTTGTATTATTTCAATGTTTTTATGACTATCACTAAAAACAACAGAATACATTTATTTTGAAATATATACACCTACAGTAAGAGTAGAATCTCTTCTTTCTAATGATGCCAACTTTATTTCTCAACTACCAATATTGAGCCAATTACACACATTGTAGCCAGTTACACTCACTAGAGTATCTGACATAGGCTTTGAAAAAGCACCGGCGAATAGGCAACCAGTGAGGCAAGTGCCGCTGGCTGCTGGTAAGCTTTCTTGACTTGGACATACATTTTTGCTAATACATGGCTAACCTTTGTTTACGAAGCTAAACAGCTGCGCTTAGCGAAAATATGTTTGGAATTAACTTTCTTGATATCATTCACCTGATGATAAGACAGGAAATGTTTTGCTAACCTATGATGGGGATCCATGGGTTGCCGGTTTGCCTGGGAGGGGGTCCCTGGGTAAGAAAAGGTTGAAGACCCCTTACTTAGACCAATAACTTGACAAGATTTGGAGAGTAACTAGGCCTATTTTCCCACTGTGTTTCAGTGTTCATAAGATCCTCAGAACACAAAGCAAGGAAGGCCTTCAACTCTGAGTTGTATAATGTATACAGATCACTGGGAAAGTTTATAAACCAGTGCACACGTGTGATAGCATTTGAGCCTAAAAGAGCCAACAGCAAGTCCTCTAAAACGGGTTAATGCATAACAGACACGTGAACATGGAGGAAACTGGAGCTGTAGCAGTCCCTATCCTGACCCCGAGACAGATGAGTCAGTGACTAAATTGGATTTGAAAGCCAAGGAACAGTCTGCAATCTGATGCTACATGATGACAATAACAAGATCCCTCTAGGTCAATGGTCTTCAACAGGTCGATCGAGAGCTACCAGTAGCTTGCAGCCAACATACACTACATGACCAACAGTATGTGGACACCTGCTCATCGAACATCTCATTCCAAAATGATGGGCATTAATATGGAGTTGGTCCCCCCTTTGCTGCTATAACAGCCTCCACTCTTCTGGGAAGGTTTTCTACTAGATGTTGAAACATTGCTGCGGGGACTTGCTTCCATTCAGCCACAAGAGCATTAGTGAGGTCGGGCACTGATGTTGGGTGATTAGGCCTGGCTCGCAGTCAGCGTTCCAATTCATCCCAAAGTTGTTCGATGGGGTTGAGGTCAGGGCTCTGTGCAGGCCAGTCAAGTTCTTCCACACTGATCTCAACAAACAATTTCTGTATGGACCTCACTTTACGCACGGCCTTCCCCAAACTGCCACAAAGTTGGAAGCAAAGAATCATCTAGAATGTCACTGTATACAGTTGGCACTATGCATTCGGGCAGGTAATAATAAATAATAATAATAATATGCCATTTAGCAGACGCTTTCATCCAAAGCGACTTACAGTCATGCGTGCATACATTATTAATTTTTTTGTGTATGGGTGGTCCCGGGGATCGCACCCACTACCTTGGCGTTACAAGCGCCATGCTCTATCAGCTGAGCTACAGAGGATCACGGTAGCATTCTCCTGGCACCTGCCAAACCCAGATTTGTCCATTGGACTGCCAGATGGTGAAGCGTGATTCATCACTCCAGAGAGTGTGTTTCCACTGCTCCAGAGTCCAATGGTTGCGAGCTTTATACCTCTCCAGCCAACGCTTGGCATTGCACATGGTGATATTAGACTTGAGTGCGGCTGCTCGGCCATGGAAACCCATTTCATGAAGCTCCAGACAAACAGTTCTTGTGCTGACGTTGCTTCCAGAGGCAGATGCGCAATTAAAGGGGAATTACAGTCAAAAAATCTTCCAGACCTAAAAAACATTTTCTTCTGATGTGATTTAAGCATTGACATGGACTCAGAACATCCAGGGTGCTCTGAGGTACCGGAACACATTGACAAAAAATGTGTCAAACACAACGTAGCAGCCAAGTAGCCTACTATCTATGGTGGTGAAAAAGACAGCACTCTCCAAGGTGCTAATTAAGACACTCTTAAAGGGAGTGCTCCTAATCTCAGCTTGTTACCTGTATAAAAGACACCTGTCCACAGAAGCAACCAATCAATCAGATTCCAAACTCTCCACCATGACCAAGACCAAAGAGCTCTCCAAGGATGTCAGGGACAGGATTGTAGACCTAAACAAGGCTGGAATGGGCTACAAGACCATCGCCAAGCAGCTTGGTGAGAAGGTGACAACAGTTGGTGTGATTATTCGCAAATGGAAGAAACACAAAAGAACTGTCAATCTCCCTCGGCCTGGGGCTCCATGCAAGATCTCACCTCGTAGAGTTGCAATGATCATGAGAACGGTGAGGAATCAGCCCAGAACTACACGGGAAGATCTTGTCAATGATCTCAAGGCAGCTGGGACCATATTCACCAAGAAAACAATTGGTACTGAAATCCTGCAGCGCCCGCAAGGTCCCCCTGCTCAAGAAAGCACATATACAGGCCCGTCTGAAGTATGCCATTGAACATCTAAATGATTCAGAGGAGAACTGGGTGAAAGTGTTGTGGTCAGATGAGACCAACATCGAGCTCTTTGGCATCAACTCAACTCGCCGTGTTTGGAAGAGGAGGAATGCTGCCTATAACCCCAAGAACACCACCCCCACCGTCAAACATGGAGGTGGAAACATTATGCTTTGGGGGTGTTTTTCTGCTAAGGGGACAGGACAACTTCACCGCATCAAAGGGACGATGGACGGGCCATGTACCGTCAAATCTTGAGTGAGAACCTCCTTCCCTCAGCCAGGGCATTGAAAATGGATCGTGGATGGGTATTCCAGCATGACAATGACCCAAAACACACGGCCAAGGCAACAAAGGAGTGGCTCAAGAAGAAGCACATTAAGGTCCTGGAGTGGCCTAGCCAGTCTCCAGACCTTAATCCCATAGAAAATCTGTGGAGGGAGCTGAAGGTTCGAGTTGCCAAACGTCAGCCTCGAAACCTTAATGACTTGGAGAAGATCTGCAAAGAGGAGTGGGACAAAATCCCTCCTGAGATGTGTGCAAACCTGGTGGCCAACTACAAGAAACGTCTGACGTCTGTGATTGCCAACAAGGATTTTGCCACCAAGTACTAAGTCATGTTTTGCAGAGGGGTCAAATACTGGTTTCCCTCATTAAAATGCAAATCAATTCATAACATTTTTGACATGAGTTTTTCTGGATTTTTTTGTTGTTATTCTGTCTCTCACTGTTCAAATAAACCTACCATTAAAATTATAGACTGATCATGTCTTTGTCAGTGGGCAAACGTACAAAATCAGCAGGGGATCAAATCCTTTTTCCCTCACTGTACTTGAGTATAACTGCAGGTCTTACATAAGTCCGAATTTCTGATAGCCTAATTTTCTAGACATCAACGTACAGCAACATTTTTAGATGACACTGCAGAACACCCACCATATGCACACATACTCAACTGTGGGGCTTACAAGACCCGAATTTCATATAATTTTCAAGACATCAATGTAGCAATAGAACAAATATCACAATATCGGAATATAACTTCAAATTAAAGAAATCAATGTAGGCTACAGCAGAACACACATATGAGAATATATAGGCCTCCTGCCTATGTGATAATATGAAGCACAAATACAGATTACAAACTTGTTCTCTGCTGTGAAGAACACTAAGATAACCTGCCTAAATGACTACCGACCCGTAGCACTCACGTCTGTAGCCATGAAGTGCTTTGAAAGGCTGGTCATGGCTCACATCAACATCATTATCCCAGAAACCCTCATCACTAAGCTAAGGACCCTGGGACTAAATACCTCCCTCGGCAACTGGATTCTGGACTTCCTGACAGGCCGCCCCCAGGTGGTAAGGGTAGGTAACAACACATCTGTCACGCTGATCTTCAACAAGGGGGCCCCTCAGGGGTGCGTGCTCAGTCCCCTCCTGTACTCCCTGTTCACCCATGACTGCATGGCCAGGCACGACTCCAACAGCATCATTAATTTTGCAGACGACACAACAGTGGTCGGCATGATCACCGACAACGATTACACAGCCTATAGTGAGGAGGTCAGAGACCTGGTCGTGTGGTGCCAGGATAACAACCTCTCACTCAACATTATCAAGACAAAGGAGATGATTGTGGACTACAGGAAAAAAAAGAGGACTGAGCACGCCCAGGGGCAAACTACCCGCCCTCCAGGACACCTACAGCACCCGATGTCACAGGAAGGCCAAAAAGATCATCAAGGACATCAAACACCCGAGCCACTGCCTGTTCACCCCGCTATCATCCAGAAGGTGAGGTCAGTACAGGTGCATCAAAGCTGGGACCGAGAGAATGAAAAACAGCTTCTATCTCAAGGCCATCAGACTGTTAAATAGCCATCACTAGCACATTAGAGGCTGCTGCTGCCTATTGAAATGACTGGTCACTTCAAGAAATGGAACACTAGCCACTTTAATAATGTGGACATATCTTGCATTACTCATCTCATATGTATATACTGTATTCTATAATATTCTACTGTATCTTAGTCCATGCCACTCTGTCATTTCTTGTCCATATATGTATATATTCTTAATTCCATTCCTTACTTAGATTTGTGTGTATTGGGTATATGTTGTGAAATTGTTAGATATTACTTGATAGATATTACTGCACTGTAGGAGCTAGAAGCACAAGCATTTCGCTGCACACGCAATTACATCTGCTAAACACGTGTATGTGACAAATAAAATTAGATTTGATTCTCATCGACGGGGCTGTAGTGGAACAGGTTGAGAGCTTCAAGTTCCTTGGTGTTCACATCACCAACAAACTATCATGGGTCCAAACACACCAAGACAGTCGTGAAGAGGGCACGACAAAGCCTATTCCCCCTCAGGAGACTGAAAAGATTTGGTATGGGTCCTCAGATCCTCAAAAAGTTATACAGCTGCACCATCGAGAGCATCCTGACTGGTTGCATCACTGCCTGGTGTGGCAACTGCTCGGCCTCAGACCGCAAGGCACTACAGAGGGTAGTGCGGTACGGCCCAGTCCATCACTGGGGCCAAGCTTCCTGCCATCCAGGACCTCTATACCAGGTGGTGTCAGAGGAAGGCCCTCAAAATTGTCAAAGACTCCAGCCACCCTAGTCATAGACTGTTCTCTCTGCTACCGCACGGCAAGCGGTACAGAAGCGCCAAGTCTAGGTCCAAAAGGCATCTTAACAGCTTCTACACCCAAGCCATAAGACTCCTGAACAGATAATCATGGCTACCCGGACTATTTGCTTTGTACCCCCACCCCATCTTTTTACGCTGCTGCTACTCTGTTAATTACCAAATGTGCCTTGGTTCAGGCATGTTTTTCTGAGGGCTCTTTGTTTTTGTTTTTTTGTTTTTTTACGATGTTAATTTACTGTTCATTCCACCCATTCTTTTGTTAGTCTAACCCTTCCAGTCGTTTCTAGACCCAACCTCCCTACCTTTTTGCATGTTGTACAGCCCAGCTTTGAATTCTGCATGACAAGCCAGGGGTTATACGTTTGCTTGTTCTTGAACTGCAAATTGCACCTGCTCCGAGCACTTCGTCGGTGGATGCACTGCCCCCCTCCCCCCCAGCTCGATTCACCATCTTTCTCTGGATTTTTGGACTTGAAAAATGGATCTGGCTCAAATTAAGTACTGAGTATATTGACAGAAAACATTGTGTACTACTTTCTCTTGTGCGCTAAGGACCCGGGGAAGAGTTGCAGGGGAGAGGAAAAGAGAATAATGTGCCTACTTGAAAGCCATATTTCTTTGTTGTTGCTCGCGACATGTTTAATTTTTTTTAAGTAGCTCTCATGCTAGAAAAGGTTGGCGACCCCTGCTCTAGGTGGGCAACTGACGTTGTCTTCAGAGAGAATAAACTGCAGCACGCAGCCTCTTGTGGAAGAGCGGCGTGATTTCACTAGGTTCTACAGAGACAGAGCTCTGTGATTAAGCTTTCAATTAAAGCCACACACACACACAACCTGTCTCCATCCCTCCCTCCGCTGCTGCCATCAGCCGTGAGGAAAGACAACAATCAGCACACCCACCACACTCAGACAACAAATCTATTTCGCATGCAGTCAGTAGTTCCCTGATGTTACAATATCTTTAGTCACCCTACATTTGTTTTTCTAATCTACAGCCTCCCTATCCATGCAAACCAACCACAGACACCACACACTGGTTATCTGTGTTAGACATCCATAGAAACTGTATACAAGCTCACAATCATTCCACACCTAATTAAAGGATAGACAGAGACACTGTCTGATACATTCTCTGGGAAATACCTCGCATATCCTTTCACTTTACACTCAGTAGCACAGAGTTAGGCCTAGTTATCGTGTTGAATTCCACAGTGCAGCACAGTCGCAGATTGTTCCTTGTGAGAGGAGTCAGTTGGCTCAGAAAGCAGGAAGCACATGACTTCCCTAAACAAGGATAACAATGGCAGAGGCAGCACTGTTACAACACAATGGGTTATCCCTTCCATCCCAGCTCTCCAAGCAGCCCAGCAAAATACTGACATATAGGCCTAACACTAAGATGGGAAAGTGTTCAACCTGTTCATTTATCACTATACTAGCCTACATCCCAATTACTTGGCTCTCTTCCAGGCTGCAGCAGGAGACAGACCATATGACTGGGTCTACCTCAGGTAGTTGATCACATGGTGCACAGTGTAATACTAGACCCCAGTGCTCTCCCTGCAGACTGCCCCAGCAGGTGTTCATCCTAGTGGTAACTGAGCACATGGACCAGGGCTCCCATTGGGTTCATTCAGTAGGACACAGCAAGCCAGCTGTCTACAGACCACAAAATCTGCACCCAGATACACTATTGACATGCCAAATGAGCTGGGGATGATCTTACATTAACCCAAAGCAATCCAATGGGCATAAACATACATTTGTGTTGTGAAAACAAAAAGTAATCATAACAGGTAGGCCTACAAGTGCCATATATATAGGCCCAATCTTTTTCTGTGTCAATGTGTCTATTGAGCACACACACACACACACACACACACATCCAGAAGGCTTGATAACATAGATAACATAGAAAACATATGATGCTGGAGACAGCTTTCGGTGAATTGGGATACCAAGCCTTTACCTGTGAACTGATGTATATTTTCAGGCATTCCTCACAGACAACCTTCTTGCAACAATGTAACGGTTTATTGTGCTTGTTGTCCAGACAGATGCGACATGCCAAGACAACTGATACATTGTAATCCCCGTTGTAAAAGTTGCTCAGAGTTCTAGGATCGATCGGGTTCGGTAGAGTGTCTGGATCGGGGACGGTGTGGCGGCCCAGTTCCAAATTGCTCTGCTGCCGCAAATCTGTGGATTGCTCTGTAGCGACGTTTGATGTTGACGGAGTCATCGCCCCATTATATTGGTGTTCTCCGGTATTGTCAGCTGGTTTCCTGTAGTTATCGTTTGCAATACAGTATACGGTACAGTAAACATGTTCCTTTAACTGTACGACATCGTCGTCAGCCCTGCTACTTTCACAATATTCGTCAGAATCTGTTACATCAACTTCATCCAAATCGGATGACGTTAATCCCTCTATGTGATCTGCGATTTGCTCTTTTCCATCATTCGTTTCACTACCACTTGACTTTTCAAGGTCCACACAATCAATTCGTTCATTTAAAACAATTTCTACCATGGCATCCTCTGTGTCTTTTTGGTCATCTGCTGAATTGTTATTGAAATTCGTAGGGGATCTCGTAGTCCCGAAATTCCTCCTTAAAATATCCACTGCAGTCGGTTTTCTGAAACGGTATCCCTCAACATTTTCTTTACTACCCGTCCTCTCAACCCTGTGTTTGTGCGTCTCCAATAACCGTCACCGGCTAGTGTTAGGATCTTTCTTTCCCTGACATCTTGAATAAAATCTGTGCCTGATGTCTCAACTTTATCAAGCATTTTTGATGGATTGCAGACTGTCTCTTCGTCATATCTGCTGACAAAACTCGGGTTTTTAAACATTCAAAGAAATGTGTTCATCTTCCATTCCCAAAGTATAACTCCCCATGCACGCTCTGCCTCTCCTCCAACTCCAGATACTAACAAAACAAAACAAAACCCAAGTAGGCTGTATTTCTGCTTCCGGGTCTGCGTGTAGGAAAAAATAAATCCGTAAAGTTGTAGCTGTTTGTGAAATAACAGCGCATTGTCGATCAAAAAAAGCAAGAAGTTAGAGTCAGACGCATATCCATCTATTACGGTTAAACAACTTTAATAACGCAGTCTCTCTCTGGGGATCCCTGGACGTTTGCCTGCCCAGCAACAGGCTACCTCCAACCAAGTTAGAATCAATATAGCACTGTATGACCTGTAATTTACGCGCATTGCCCACAAAGGGCACATCAAATCTATGGACGCACCTCATACAAGTGATGACGGCAACCTTTTTATTCTACAAAGTGAGAAACACCTTAAGTCAAGTGTTTGGGAAAAAATACTGTATATCAATTATAATATCCATATTTGGTGAGATTATAGTAAATTCTACCATTACTGTTTTCAATTTCAATAGTCTGGCTGCTAGACACTGTCAATAAAACAATGGAAATTCAAAATCAGAAAGTTATGGCATTTCGTTTCACAACTGACTATATTTTTTCAATGTATGTATTTGCCATGGGGGTTTAACCTTCAGCTAATAATTGTTTAGATATGAATCTACAGTATTCTCAGCATAACACTGAAATATCATCAGCAATGTTGTTTGGGTCAAGTGGCACACTGACAGTAGAGTCAACAGTAGAGGGTAGGACAGTCGTGGTCAAAAGTTTTGAGAATTACACAAGTATTGTTCTTCACAAAGTTCGTTGCTTCAGTGTTATGAGATATTTTTGTCAGATGTTACTATGGTATACTGAAGTATAATTACAAGCATTCTATAAGTGTCAAAGGCTTTTATTGACAATTACATTAAGTTTATGCAAAGAGTCAATATTTGCAGTGTTGACCCTTCTTTTTCAAGACCTCTGCAATCCACCCTGGCATGCTGTCAATTAACTTCTGGACCACATCCTGACTGATGGCAGCCCATTCTTGCATAATTAATGCTTGGAGTTTATTTTGTGGGTTTTTGTTTGTCCACCCGCCTCTTGAGGATCGACCACAAGTTCTCAATGGGATTAAGGTCTGGGGAGTTTCCTGGCCATGGACCCAAAATGTCGATGTTTTGTTCCCCGAGCCACTTACAGTGAGGGAAAAATGTATTTGATCCCCTGCTGATTTTGTACGTTTGCCCACTGACAAAGAAATGATCAGTCTATAATTTTAATGGTAGGTTTATTTGAACAGTGAGAGACAGAATAACAACAACAAAATCCAGAAAAACACATGTCAAAAATGTTATAAATTGATTTGCATTTTAATGAGGGAAATAAGTATTTGACCCCCTCTCAATCAGAAAGATTTCTGGCTCCCAGGTGTCTTTTATACAGGTAAGGAGTTGAGATTAGGAGCACACTCTTAAAGAGAGTGTTCCTAATCTCAGCTTGTTACCTGTATAAAAGACACCTGTCCACAGAAGCAACCAATCAATCAGATTCCAAACTCTCCACCATGGCCAAGACCAAAGAGCTCTCCAAGGATGTCAGGGACAAGATTGTAGACATACACAAGGCTGGAATGGGCTACAAGACCATCGCCAAGCAGCTTGGTGAGAAGGTGACAACAGTTGGTGCGATTATTCGCAAATGGAAGAAACACAAAAGAACTGTCAATCTCCCTCGGCCTGGGGCTCCATGCAAGATCTCACCTCGTGGAGTTGCAATGATCATGAGAACGGTGAGGAATCAGCCCAGAACCACACTGGGGATCTTGTCAATGATCTCAAGGCAGCTGGGACCATAGTCACCAAGAAAACAATTGGTAACACACTACGCCGTGAAGGACTGAAATCCTGCAGCGCCCGCAAGGTCCCCCTGCTCAAGAAACCACATATACAGGCCCATCTGAAGTTTGCCAATGAACATCTGAATGATTCAGAGGAGAACTGGGTGAAAGTGTTGTGGTCAGATGAGACCAAAATCGAGCTCTTTGGCATCAGCTCAACTCGCCGTGTTTGGAGGAGGAGGAATGCTGCCTATGACCCCAAGAACACCATCCCCATCGTCAAACATGGAGGTGGAAACATTATGCTTTGGGGGTGTTTTTCTGCTAAGGGGACAGGACAACTTCACCGCATCAAAGGGATGATGGACAGAGCCATCCAAATCTTGGTTGAGAACCTCCTTCCCTCAGCCAGGGCATTGAAAATGGGTTGTGGATGGGTATTCCAGCATGACAATGACCCAAAACACACGGCCAAGGCCACAAAGGAGTGGCTCAAGAAGAAGCACATTAAGGTCCTGGAGTGGCCTAGCCAGTCTCCAGACCTTAATCCCATAGCAAATCTGTGGAGGGAGCTGAAGGTTCGAGTTGCCAATCGTCAGCCTAGAGATCTTAATGACTTGGAGAAGATCTGCAAAGAGGAGTGGGACAAAATCCCTCCTGAGATGTGTGCAAACCTGGGGGCCAACTACAAGAAACGTCTGACCTCTGTGATTGCCAACAAGGGTTTTGCCACCAAGTACTAAATCATGTTTTGCAGAGGGGTCAAATACTGGTTTCCCTCATTAAAATGCAAATCAATTCATAACATTTTTGACATGCGTTTTTCTGGATTTGTTGTTGTTATTCTGTCTCTCACTGTTCAAATAAACCTACCATTAAAACTATAGACTGATCATTTCTTTGTCAGTGGGAAAACATACAAAATCAGCAGGGGATCAAATATTTATTTCCTTCACTGTAGTTATCACTTTTGCCTTATGGCAAGGTGCTCCATCATGCTGGAAAAGGCATTTTTCGTCACCAAACTGTTCTTGGATGGTTGGGAGAAGTTGCTCTCGGAGGATGTGGTGGTACCATTCTTTATTCATGGCTGTGTTCTTAGGCAAAATTGTGAGTGAGCCCACTCCCTTGGCTGAGAAGCAACCTCACACATGAATGGTCACAGGATGCTTTACTGTTGGCATGACACAGGACTGATGGTAGCGCTCACCTTGTCTTCCCCAAACAATCGGAAAGGGATTCATCAGAGAAAATGACTTTACCCCAGTCCTCAGCAGTCCAATCCCTGTATCTTTTGCAGAATATCAGTCTGTCCTTTATGTTTTTCCTGGAGAGAAGTGGCTTCTTTTCTGCCCTTCTTGACACCAGGCAATCCTCCAAAAGTCTTCGCCTCACTGTGCGTGCAGATGCACTCACACCTGCCTGCTGCCATTCCTGAGCAAGCTCTGCACTGGTGGTGCCCTGATCCCGCAGCTGAATCAACTTTAGGAGACGGTCCTGGCGCTTGCTGGACTTTCTTGGGCACCCTGACGCCTTCTTCACAACAATTGAACCTCTCTCCTTGAAGTTCTTGATGATCCGAAAAATGGTTGATTTAGGCGCAATCTTACTAGCAGCAATATCCTTGCCTGTGAAGCACTTTTTGTGCAAAGCAATGATGACGGCACTTGTTTCCTTGCAGGTAACCATGGTTAACAGAGGAAGAACAATGATTTCAAGCACCACCCTCCTTTTAAAACTTCCAGTCTGTTATTCTAACTCAATCAGCATGACAGAGTGATCTCCAGCCTTGCCCTCGTCAACACTCTCACCCGTGTTAACGAGAGAATCACTGACATGATGGCAGCTGGTCCTTCTGTGGCAGGGCTGAAATGCAGTGGAAATGTATTTTTGGGATTAAGTTCATTTTCATGGCAAAGAGGGACTTTGCAATTAATTGCAATTCATCTGATCACTCTTCATGCCATTCTGGAGTATATGCAAATTGCCATCATCAAAACTGAGGCAGCAGACTTTGAGAAAATTAGTATTTGTGTCATTCTCAAAACTTTTGACCATGACTGTAGAGTCTAACATAACAACACAACATTGGCATTTGCATTTAGGACTTGTAACTGCGAAAGAGGAAACATGTAAAATAATAAGACAAGCATACAGTGGGGGAAAAATTATTTAGTCAGCCACCAATTGTGCAAGTTCTCCCACTTAAAAAGATGAGAGAGGCCTGTAATTTTCATCATAGGTACACGTCAACTATGACAGACAAATTGAGATTTTTTTTCTCCAGAAAATCATTTGCCAAATATGGTGGAAAATAAGTATTTGGTCACCTACAAACAAGCAAGATTTCTGGCTCTCACAGACCTGTAACTTCTTCTTTAAGAGGCTCCTCTGTCCTCTACTCGTTACCTGTATTAATGGCACCTGTTTGAACTTGTTATCAGTATAAAAGACACCTGTCCACAACCTCAACCTGTCACACTCCAAACTCCACTATGGCCAAGACCAAAGAGCTGTCAAAGGACACCAGAAACAACATTGTAGACCTGCACCAGGCTGGGAAGACTGAATCTGCAATAGGTAAGCAGCTTGGTTTGAAGAAATCAACTGTGAGAGCAATTATTAGGAAATGGAAGACATACAAGACCACTGATAATCTCCCTCGATCTGGGGCTCCTCGCAAGATCTCACCCCGTGGGGTCAAAATGATCACAAGAACGGTGAGCAAAAATCCCAGAACCACACGGGGGGACCTAGTGAATGACCTGCAGAGAGCTGGGACCAAAGTAACAAAGTCTACCATCAGTAACACACTACGCCGCCAGGGACTCAAATCCTGCAGTGCCAGACGTGTCCCCTTGCTTAAGCCAGTACATGTCCAGGCCCGTCTGAAGTTTGCTAGAGTGCATTTGGATGATCCAGAAGAGGATTGGGAGAATGTCATATGGTCAGATGAAACCAAAATAGAACTTATTGGTAAAAACTCAACTCGTCGTGTTTGGAGGACAAAGAATGCTGAGTTGCATCCAAAGAACACCATACCTACTGTGAAGCATGGGGGTGGAAACATCATGCTTTGGGGCTGTTTTTCTGCAAAGGGACCAGGACGACTGATCCGTGTAAAGGAAAGAATGAATGGGGCCATGTATCGTGAGATTTTGAGTGAAAACCTCCTTCCATCAGCAAGGGCATTGAAGATGAAACGTGGCTGGGTCTTTCAGCATGACAATGATCCCAAACACACCGCCCGGGCAACGAAGGAGTGGCTTCGTAGAAGCATTTCAAGGTCCTGGAGTGGCCTAGCCAGTCTCCAGATCTCAACCCCATAGAAAATCTTTGGAGGGAGTTGAATGTCCGTGTTGCCCAGCGACAGCCCCAAAACATCACTGCTCTAGAGGAGATCTGCATGGAGGAATGGGCCAAAATACCAGCAACAGTGTGTGAAAACCTTGTGAAGACTTACAGAAAACGTTTGACCTGTGTCATTGCCAACAAAGGGTATATAACAAAGTATTGAGAAACTTTTGTTATTGACCAAATACTTATTTTCCACCATAATTTGCAAATAAATTCCTTAAAAATCCTACAATGTGATTTTCTGGATTTTTTTTTCTCATTTTGTCTCTCATAGTTGACGTGTACCTATGATGAAAATTACAGGCCTCTCATCTTTTTAAGTGGGAGAACTTGCACAATTGGTGGCTGACTAAATACCTTTTTCCCCCACTGTACATGCTGACTGTGCAGTTTTCTTCTGAAGGTTTTGGGCTAAACTACCTTAATAATAGGCCACCAAGGGCTAATGGGCACGTGCTGAATCAACACTGTGCTCGAATTAGTTGATTTTTCCCAAGCTAAGTGGACCCTTGGGGTTCTGTTTATATATGCATGCTTTACAGTACAGAGAGGGAGGAATTCAGCAAAGACAAGCAACTTTCACACACTGTGTGATGAAGCTAACATTGTATTTAAGAAGCCAACTACATGTGGGTATGTTTGGCTGGTGAGGAAATGACTAATACCATAATGATATCAAAACAGGGTTCATAAAGATAACCTCTTGATAGGTAGTATCAGGAATATGTACAATTTAAATGGTGTATTGTGTATTAAACTGTTTATAAGCATGTTGTTATTTTACTTTTAAAATACGACAGAGATGCTGACATAGACTCTGAACTCCTCAGTCATCCAGCATTCTGCATCATCATGATGATGTGGCCGGGAACACATTGCTTCTTAAAATAACAATATCTTGAAAACTTGACTGCTGAAATGCAAAACATTTTGGGACTGTATCAACAAAAAATGCCAAAAGATAGTTTTTGAGTGGATTTCCCTTTAAACTGACATTGAGAGTGGCAGCTGATATATGAAAAAGTGGCATTGAAGGTAGTACAGTGATATGGCTCATCAGTCATTACCCGGTCTGAGGCTTCCCAACATCATATATACGTCTCAACTACATGTGGCAGGAGGCCCAGACATAATGTTTGATGGAGGTGAAGAGGAGACAGACACTAATGGCTAGGAATGCCGAATGGTCGCTGGTTTGAATCCCACTGACTAGGTAAGAAATCTGTCGATGTGCCCTTGAGCAAGGCACTTAACCCTAATTGCTCCTGTAAATCGCTCTTATAAGAGTGTCTGCTAAATGACTAAAATGTAAATGTCATCAGATACGGAGCTCTAAGATGTCTCTGATGTTCTCAGCACTATTTTGCATAGGAGCCTATATGCTTTAATTCCTGTTCATCATTGTCTAACACCGACGGGTCTCCCAGGACTCTCTTACAACGATCTGTCACATGACGGCACCTCTTTGGTCAGCTTGGAGCCAGGCTGCAGTTTTACTCTGCTGGAGCTTTTAAAACAGAATACTCTGCATATTCTCTTGAACAGATAGCTGTGAATATTGGTAAGTCCTTGACATTTAATTTAGAGGGAGATTGAGCTTTCAGTAAACTTCCAGTCAGCTCTGTGTGCGTTGGGGCCATTGCTCTGTGAACATTACCTCTGTGGTTTCCAAGAACAGACAGCCCCTCTCCATAATTGGTGTATATTTAGAGACACACACGAAAAGATCTGATAAAAAAACGCAAGTGTCAAGCATTGATTTCTTCCCCCTGAGCACAGCTCATCTCCTCTATTATATAAGAAATTATTCTGTTTCCAATAGCCTCATTGGAAGAAATTATTCTGTTTCCAATTGCCTCATTGGTTAAAGATCCAATTTCCAGTGAGGAGGCAGAGTATGTCATGTCCTTCCAGATGACAAGCTTTGTTTACTATAGAAAGCTGTAGAGGTCTCAGGTAACAATGTGCCTTGTTTTCTTTCATAGAGTGATGTTTCATAGAAAAACCAGGCAAGTGAAAGGTAAACCTGCAGAAATGTGTATAGGAGATTAAAATCTTTACATCCACAGGTGTCCGCATGTGCTTGCTGCGAGGGATGTAATCAATAGCCTCCTGCCAGAGCATTATACTTGGTACAGGGCAAGTAAATGGGTCTTTTAAACAATCTACGCTAGAGTTGAGCGTTTAGCAAAATTGTCACGACTTCCTCCGAAGCTGCCTCCTCTCCTTGTTCGGGCAGGCTTCGGCGTTCGTCGTCACCAGCCTTCTAGCCACTGCCGCTCCTCATCTCATCATTCCATTTGTTTTGTCTTGTTTATTACACACAGCTGGTTTCAATTCCCCTCATCAGTACCTGTATAAGTGTTCCCTCTGCCCCCTTGTCTTTGTGTGTGATTGTTTATTGTGGAGGTTATATGAGCTCGGTGGAGCTCCTTGTACTTTGTATTGACATATATACAGAATAAACCTTTATTCTGTGATTTACCCTCCTGCGCCTGACTCGGTCCAAATCACACGCCACAGAATCACACAAAAATTATCAATGGAAATCAAATTTATCAACGCATGGAGGTCTGGATTTGGAGTCACCCTCAAAATTAAAGTGGAAAACCACACTACAGGCTGATCCAACTTTGATGTAATGTCCTTAAAACAAGTCAAAATGAGGCTCAGTAGTGTGTGTGGCCTCCACGTGCCTGTATGACCTCCCTACAACGCCTGGGCATGCTCCTGATGAGGTGGCGGATGGTCTCCTGAGGGATCTCCTCCCAGACCTGGACTAAAGCATCCGCCAACTCCTGGACAGTCTGTGGTGCAACGTGGCGTTGGTGGATGGAGCGAGACATGATGTCCCAGATGTGCTCAATTAGATTCAGGTCTGGGGAACGGGCGGGCCAGTCCGGGGAACGGGCGGGCCAGTCCATAGCATCAATGCCTTCCTCTTGCAGGAACTGCTGACACACTCCAGCCACATGAGGTCTAGCATTGTCTTGCATTAGGAGGGGGCCAACCGCACCAGCATATGGTCTCACAAGGGGTCTGAGGATCTCATCTCGGTACCTAATGGCAGTCAGGCTACCTCTGTCGAGCACATGGAGGGCTGTGCGGCCCCCCAAAGAAATGCCACCCCACACCATGACTGACCCACCGCCAAACCGGTCATGCTGGAGGATGTTGCAGGCAGCAGAACGTTCTCCACGGCGTCTCCAGACTCTGTCACGTCTGTCACATGTGCTCAGTGTGAACCTGCACAAAGGCGGAGGTAGCAGTCCTGCTGCTGGGTTGTTGCCCTCCTACGGCCTCCTCCACGTCTCCTGATGTACTGGCCTGTCTCCTGGTAGCGCCTCCATGCTCTGGACACTACGCTGACAGACACAGCAAACCTTCTTGCTACAGCTCGCATTGATGTGCCATCCTGGATGAGCTGCACTACCTGAGCCACTTGTGTGGGTTGTAGACTCCGTCTCATGCTACCACTAGAGTGAAAGCACCGCCAGCATTCAAAAGTGACCAAAACATCAGCCAGTAAGCATAGGAACTGAGAAGTGGTCTGTGGTCACCACCTGCAAAACCAGTCCTTTATTGGGGGTGTCTTGCTAATTGCCTATCATTTCCACCTGTTGTCTATTCCATTTGCACAACAGCATGTGACATTTATTGTCAATCAGTGTTGCTTCCTAAGTGGACAGTTTGATTTCACAGAAGTGTGATTGACTTGGAGTTACATTGTGTTGTTTAAGTGTTCCCTTTATTTTTTTGAGCAGTGTATATACACTACCAGTCAAAAGTTTGGACACACCTACTCAGTCAAGGGTTATTCTTTATTTTTACTATTTTTTACATTGTAGAATAATAGTGAAGACATCAAAACTATGAAATAACACATATGGAATCGTGTAGTAACCAAAAAAGTGTTAAACAAATCAAAATATATTTTATATTTGAGATTTTTCAAATAGCCAACCTTTGCCTTGATGACAGCTTTGCACACTCTTGGCATTCTCTCAACCAGCTTCATGAGGTAGTCACCTGGAATCCATTTCAATTAACAGGTGTGCCTTCTTAAAAGTTAATTTGTGGAATTTCTTTCCTTCTTAATGCGTTTGAGCCAATCAGTTGTGTTGTGACAAGGTTGGGGGGTATACAGAAGATAGCCCTATTTGGTAAAAGACCAAGTCCATATTATGGCAAGAACAGCTCAAATAAGCAAAGAGAAACGACAGTCCATCATTACTTTAAGACATGAAGGTCAGTCAATACGGGACATTTCAAGAACTTTGAACGTTTCTTCAAGTGCAGTCGCAAAAACCATCAAGCGCTCTGATGAAACTGGCTCTCATGAGGACCGCCACAGGAATGGAAGACCCAGAGTTACCTCTGCTGCAGAGGATAAGTTCATTGGAGTTACCAGCCTCAGAAATTGCAGCCCAAATAAATGCTTCACAGAGTTCAAATAACAGACACATCTCAACATCAACTGTTCAGAGGAGACTGTGTGAATCAGGCCTTCATGGTCAAATTGCTGCAAAAGAAACACTGCTAAAGGACAGCAATAAGAAGAAGAGACTTGCTTTGGCCAAGAAACACGAGCAATGAACATTAGACTGGTGGAGATTTGTCCTTTGGTCTGGAATACAAATTGGAGATAGCTAAGAGACCATGTTTGTATGTAGCTTTATTAACTCAATGATTTTGTGTTATGGTGTGGGGGTGTTTTGCTGGTGACACTGTCTGTGATTTATTTAACTTAACCAGCATGTCTACCACAGCATTCTGCAGCGATACGCCATCCCATCTGGTTTGGGCTTAGTGGGACTGTCGTTTGTTTTTCAACATGACAATGACCCAACACACCTCCAGGCTGTGTAAGGGCTATTTTACCAAGAAGGAGAGTGATGGAGTGCTGCATCAGATGACCTGGCCTCCACAATCCCCTGACCTCAACCCAATTGAGATGGTTTGGGATGAGTCAGACGGCAGAGTGAAGGAAAAGCAGCCAACAAGTGCTCAGCATATGTGGGAACTCCTTCAAGACTGTTGGAAAAGCATTACAGGTGAAGCTGGTTGAGAGAATGCCAAGAGTGTGCAAAGCTGTCATCAAGGCAAAGGGTGGCTATTTGAAGAATCTCAAATATAAAATATATTTTGATCTGTTTAACACTTCTTTGATTACTACATGATTCCATCTGTGTTATTTCATAGTTTTGACTTCTTCACTATTATTCTACATTGTATAAAATAGTAAAAATAAAGAAAAACCCTGGAATGAGTAAGTGTGTCCAAACCTTTGACTGGTACTGTATATATATATATTTTTTGTGCCTGTTTTGCATGTTATTTTGGCATTAATTCATGTCACATATCAGTTTGCAAACAATGTAAAAACAAAATCATTGAGTTAATAAAGCCACATACAAACATGGTCTCTGTTTTGCTTTCTAGAGTAAGGCAGCTCCAAAATGCAGGTGTTTCAGCCTAGCTCAGTGCTTTCTGTGGTGGTGGGGCAGCCAGCACAAAATACAGAGCTTAGGGGTCGGTAATGTTCTGTCACTCATGGGGACACTACAAAATTACCGCAAAATCAACAGCGAGAGCTAGAAAGTTCAAGCCCCTTGGGTGCTGCCATAGATTTACATTAGAAGTGCCCATCCAAGAAGGCTCAAGGTAATTGGCCACAGATAAAATGACGTCAATTCACGTTATATCTACCGTAGCTTTGATTGGACTGATCATGTCAACATCATACTTTCAAAATCTTAGCTAGCAATCTAGACAAGCAGTCATCATTATGAATCAAGTCGACAATCTACTGGCAAATCCTTTTCAATCCTTGTCATATGAAGAGAAATTATAGACAAAACGTATCGGTGCTCATCGGCCATTGGACATAAACATTCCACAACAAGTTGGAAATTGCAAATTCAATAATTAGTGGTTTGGAAGGAATCAGTGGCTAACTGCAAGCATTGCAAAGCAATCACTAGCCTGCTATTCAGTGGAGAAGGGGTGTGGTCCAAATCTGGGTTTAAGGGTCTCTTTTCCAAGCTTAAAAGGATAAACATTCACATCCAACACCATTGGCCAGAAAAGGTTGAATACATTGACCATGCTGTCAATCCAGCATGACTTCTGCCGCGTTCAAAACAACTGGAAACTTGGAACTGGGAAATCTTAGACTTCAGTAAGTTCAAGACAACTGGGAACTCTGGAAAAAACTAGCTCCGACTGGGAAAATAAGTTTTGAATGGTCATCCAACTCAGAATTCCAAGTCGGGAACTCTGGGCCTCTTTCTAGAGCTCCGACCTGAAGATCACTGACGTCATGATTTGATCTTGTTTTTTTCCTTAGTTCCCAGTTGTCTTGAAAGCACCATAAATCCAGAGAATACCAGACTTTGATGACAAAGTTTGATGACAGAATTTGCCCACAAGAAGGACCTCAAGTGAGCACAGCACAAAAATGTATTGTATGCTGCTGCAAAAATGATGTAATATGCCAGGGAGATATGTATACTGTAGCTAGGAAAGTAACTTAGCCTACTGTTCTGACTTGGTGGTGCACATTTAGCCTGTAGCCCGTTTTAGAGAAATTTCATGATTTAATATTGTAAGAGCTTTCATTGTCTGCTTATATGCCCCTTTATTTATCCTACGGTTCTGACTTGGTGTACAGGGAGAATCCTGTAAGTACTGCCCATTTTCTGAATTCTGTCGTTGTACATTTCAAAAGTGCTGAACAAATAGTTATATTGACTACGTCCGTCTTAGCTCACTCATTGTCTTAATCGAAATTACGGATTGCCTCTTATCCCCTCATTGTTCCCTTATGCCATAGTTTGTACATCTCAATTGTCAGTAGAAAACACATTTGTTTAAGCAAGTCAGCCATATCAGCTATGTTTTTTTAAAAGGCAGTAAATGAGGCTGAAATAACTGTTTCGCTGCCAGACAAGGCTCTGCTGATAGCCAGGTGTAGCGGTGGTAAGAATTCACTCCATGGTGCTGAAAAGAAAGCTCTGCTGTTGGGACAGCTTTATGTAGGCCCTAACCATTTGTTGTCACCGTTTGTCACCGTTATAGTACAATTTATGTATTTTTTAGTGTTGCGTAGTGGTTTTGCTGGCATGCATAAAATAAAATAAAGTTGAGTTTGCCCTACCAAGATTTCCATACTAAAATCGTCACTGCATAAATGTAAGAAGTATTTTGTATAAATACCGCAGACCCAGATGTATTTATGCTTTCTGAAACCTGGCTCAAAAAATCTACCATTGACAAAGACATTGGCATTGATAGTTGCAATGTTTTTCGGACAGATCGCAAATCTACCGTAAGTTTGGTGGTGTTGCTATATACATAAAAGATCTCGGCGACCATTCTGACTTCTGCGCATCCTTGAATCTGGTTGTCTCCTGTTGTTATAGACCCCGATCTGCTATTGGCTCTCTGGATTGTATTTTTGAATTATTATCACGTCAAATTGGAATTTGTGTTTATGGGTGACCTGAACCTAGACTGGTTGACATCCAACTCTAAACAACTCAAGAATCTATGTAACACCTATAATCTTACTCAGATTGTCAACAGTGTAACAAGGTTGAATGCAAAGTGTCCTCTGAAATCCTCTTTGATTGATCTTATTTTAACCAACATTGTTTTTGCAAATGATATAAGTGATCACTGTGCGGTTGCCTGTATAAAGGATGGTAAAATTCAGCATGAAAAGAAACTGGAAGCAGTTTGACATTCAGCAGTTTTTACATGATGTTTTTAACATAGCCTGGAATAGAGTTGAATTCATCCCTGATGTTGAATTAGCCTTTTCTTACCTCCACAAAGCATTCTAGGATGTATGTAACAAGCATGCCCCTTTCAACCAATACAGAATTAAGGGCAGAGACAAGTTCTCAGATGAACTAACTGAAATCATAAGGAAACGGAATGCTGTGTGGGCTAAAGCAAGAAGGTATGATTTGGCTGATGATTGGATGGCTTTTAAACGCATTTGGAATCAGGGTGTGCCTATGACCTGAAAGCTGAAGGCAGACCACTACCTCAAATCTACTGCTGATATTCGGAATAATAATAATAATCCACATTTTGGCTGCCAAAGTGAAAGGTTTAGATTAATCAGCATTTTCTTGGAGCAGGTGGATTATTTGATAGGGTTAAAGGTCAAAATGAGCCCCCTGTGAAATTACCTGATACCCCCGTCCACTCCTTCTCCAGGTTCTCCTTCTCACCCTTCTCTGTCTCAGATGTGCGTAGAGCCCTGAAAGCCCTGATGGTCTAGACCCCCCATATTACAATTAGCTGCAGACATAATTGCTCCCCCTTTAATATGCATTTTTAACCTCACCCTAAAATGTAATGAAATCCCTCTTTTGAAAGGAGGTGATCCATCTCTACTGAATAACTATCAGCCCATTTCTAAATAGTGTGTTTTGGCAAAAGTATTGCAACCCCTAGTCAATAAGCAGCCTAAGGCCTACCTCCAGGAAAACAATATTTTGAGTGGTATGAAGGTTCAGGTTTCAGGTCAAGCCACAGCACTGTTGCAGCAACATTTAAGGTTTTGGATTACATTCACTGTGCTCTGGATAAGAAGTTGCATTGTGTATCTGTGTTCATAGATTTGTCAAAGGCATTTGACACTGTGGACCATACTGTATTGGTGCAGAGACTGAAGTGTACTGGGATTACTAGTCATGCTTTAGAGTGGTTTGTGAACTACCTGTCAAATAGAACCCAGTGTGTTAAGGCAGGTGGTTGTAAGTCTGACATCATGGTTGGAAGTCTGACATCATAGAGCTGCACTCAGGTGTGCCTCAATGATCCATTTTAGGTCCCGTGTTGTTTATTATCTAGATCAACAACATTGGGAGACATATTGAGACAGCATACTGTGTATACATTTTTATGCAGATGACACTTGTTCTCTATTCAAGTGGCAGCAGTTTGACTTTGGCTTTTGAAAATGCTCGAACAGCTTTTAACATCATTCAACAGAATCTGTACGATTTGAAGCTTGTTTAAATTCCTCCAAAACAAAATACATTGTATTTTCCAAAACGAAACACTCTGAAAACCATGTCATCACTACCTTGGAAGGAAATTCCATAGAGCAAGTTTGGGTGGATGAGAAGCTGAGCTTCACTAATCATGTTGAGAACCTGGTAAAGAAGATCAAGTTGAGAAGAGGTTTTAATTACCGGCATAAGGCTTGTTTTTCTTTGGAGGCCAGAAAAGAGCTGGCACGGTGTGCCTTCCTGTCTGTCTTGGACTACAGTGATGTAATTTAAATGCAGACCTCAAGCACTACCCTGAAGGCACTTGATTCTGCGTATCATGCAGCTCTTAGGTTTATTACCAACCAAAAGCGTCTGACACGCCACTGTGATCTCTATAGTGCTGTTGGCTGGTCTTCACACCACTGTGATTTTTATAGTGCTGTTGGCTGGTCTTCACACTACTGTGATCTCTATAGTGTTGTTGGCTGGTCTTCGTTGACTCTACATAGGCTTAAACATTGGTGGTATACCTTGACCATTTTGGGAAAACTGCCACTTTATCTCTGTTCTTCTTTGATAAGGTCAGAAAATAAATACCAGTTATGGTCTCACTACTATTTACTTTTAACGGTTCCTAAAATCAGAACGGATCATGGCAAAAAGTGCTACTCAGCTCCGTGGTCTTGGAATTCTCTCCAGACCAGCTTGAAACTCCAGGATCATGTTTCCTTGGAGGAGTTCAAAAGTTTGGTTGACTCACATGTTACTGAGGAATGTGATTGTCCTTAGGACTTGATGCGGTGGTACATATGATAGAGTTTTTTTAAATCTATGACGCTTGTATGTTTCTGTGTCTACGACAAAACATTTTTTTAATGGTGTGACTATGTCTGTAAGTTGTTACAGCATGTCTGATATTTGTCTCAAACATTGTTCCTCCTGCTGCTGTCTTGGTTGGTCCAGGTCTCTCTTGAAAAAGCGATTTTATCTCAATGAGACTAACCTGGATAAATAAAGGTTAAATAAATCAAAACAATTCTGCAGTGTTGAGGACGGATGGGCTGAGGCTGGCAAAAGTTTGCCTCACATACCGTAGGAAATTGTAATGAATGATACCTTCAGGCGGTACAGGCTGTTGCTAGGCATAGCTAACTATTATTGTATCATTACATATTGCTGTTCAGATGAGAGACTAGAAAGTAGGATGTCAGTGATTACATCAGACGTTGCAGGAAGTGAGAGTACTCGGAAAACAAATGAGAAAAATGATCGGCCTTTTCCACAGTTTGATTTTATTATATTTACAGGCATTTTGAAAAGTAACATAAATAGAAAATGTCTACATCTATTGAGAAGTAGAAGTCAGCACTGAACCCAAGCAAAACAACCGATGGAGTATTCAGGAAAGTACTACGATGAGCAATTGAGTACCTGCAACAGTATTATACACAGCTCCATTTGAATGTATAGGAACTTAGAATACTGTACTGCCAGATACAATCAAATTATTCAGATCTTATACAACATATTGTCGAAAATGTTATGCTATATTTACAACTTTGAATCCTCTCTGTGAATGAAGTGGTCATGGAAGATTGCAGCAGTAAGTAACTATGTTGGTCTTCAACACTTCAGACTGGATTATCTGGCACAGGGTGATAGTGACCAGTATCTACATCCACTATCCACCAGAGGAGGCTGGTGGAAGGAGCTATAGGAGGACAGGCTCATTGTAATGGTTGGAATGGAATGAACGGACCTGATGATTTTCATATGTTTGATACCGTTCCATTCATTCCATTCCAGCAATTACAATGAGCCCGTCCTCCTATAGTTCCTCCCACCAGCCTCCTCTGCTATCCACTCACATTAGAACAACTCACTGATAAAACACAACTGACTCTTCAAGAGGTGTCATCTGGGACTTACAATGCAAGGAAACATAGTAGAGATCATATTGCTTTTACACAGTTGAATACCAATATACTGTCCCAGATACAAATGTTATGAAGAGGATAATGCTTAGGAATCTTTATGTCTTCAGATGTTCTATATGCTGTTACAATGGTGATGTTTAAACACGAGTAGTAAGTGTATAGTAATGGTGCAAGAAAAACTTGCCTGAGTTTAGAAGAGCATTTTAGGCATTTATGCATCTCGAGGTACCATTTGAATATTCTAGGACTTGGAAGGCCTGTAAGTATTACCTAATTCATTTACAAAAGAGCCAACAGATTCACACCATTGAAATAGAAACCATAGAGAGGTCCCATGATATGGAGTTAAGGTCTACGGAGCATGATATACAAAAAAAATATGCTCACAGGGAGCAGGCTCCCTTCAGTAGAAGAGTTACAGTATGAGGATGCTACGACGATGATGACAGAACTGAGGCGGTCCTGGTTGGTTCGGGGGTTCCCGCACTGTCCAATAGACAAAAGCACAAAGTTTCAGCCACAGCACAAACTCTACCACACACCTCCTTCTAGTCCTCACACCAGACTATCAGCAAGATATTGTTCCCAAGGTTTCCCTTGACACTTTGTACAGTTAGGAGTAAAAGAAAGGCCCACTTATACACAACATAATAAAATATTATTGAACTATAAAAGAGTAAACACTGTCACATGTTAAAAAATGCCTAGAATTGAAAGAAGTTACATTTAGTTTCTCTTTATCTTTAGACTAAAGACTCCACGCTGTCTTAGAAAAGCACAAAATTCACATAACTTTACAGCGCAAAGACAGCTGCAGAAAGGCCAACTGTTACCTCTACCTAGTCTGGGATAATGTCCAGTGCTTTCAGAGATTAAATATGCAACAGATTTTGACACCTCATGCAAACAAATATGGTGTTATCCCCCAATGAATATTTGAACTGATGTCCCCGAGACTAGCTCCAAAAATATGTATCTCTAGATAGCATCCAATATTTTGTCTAACTCATCTTTAACTATTGTTCTTGGCACTTTCAAGACAAATACATCCATTGTAAGAAAAAGCAACTGGTTGCTTTTCCCATTTCATCAAAGTGTTGTCCCATGCAATTGCCCAACTCAAGATGGAATTCCAACGGCCAAAGTGTATTGTAAACACATCATGGTTCACATGTACATTCATTCTAATCAGCTCTTTAGAAGGGGCTATAGGACTACTTCTGATGACTAAAGCCATATTGATCAGTTATTGAACATTCGAAGAGTATTTCTAATCAAGTTAGTCAGAACACATTGAAACTCTGCGGCATCACTTAGCTAGTGCTCTCAGAACTTGGCACAAGTCCAACAGTTTCCCTTTGTCCGGAATCTTGATCCATTTGAACACTGTCCAGAGGAATCAATGCAATTTGTTCCCTTAATATTTCAGTCATTCAGCTGTCAGAAAGAGAGCAAGAACAAGCATGGAGGAGAGATATGCATCCTGTAAGGTCAACACAGCCACAGGAGGGTGCTCTTGCACCTGCCTGGCCCCTCATCCAGAACAAGACTGTGACTCCACTGAGCAGAGGCTGAGCAGAGAGACACAATGAAATCCAGTGTTTTTATGAGTCTTTGAGGTTAAAGTGTAGAATCTCACTTCCTCCACACAGTTTGTAAGACACTGTATTATTTTAAGACATTTACGAAATGAAACAAAAAGTTAAAACGGTAGCTCTCTATTTGATTGGTACATAAGGCAGCTGTCCTTTGTTACTTTGCCCTGTGAAGAGAAAGAGCAAAGGAATTAGTGTCAATAAAGCACAATACCAGAGATATATTCAAATAGAAGCTATGTTCATGCTAAAACAAACTCAGCATGAAAACAAAGCGAGAATGATTACACCTACCACTATTCTCTAAAGACCTTGGTAATTCACAGTTGTAACATCCAATAAGAACTATTGTTAATGGGTATCAGCTGGAAAGACTGATTGACCATTGAAGATGGTATGTAGCACATCTACCACACCATTGTCTTGGTGTCCATGATTTATAATCTCTATTGTCTTCCCTATTGGGCGCCATAAAACCACAGAATGGCTCTTAATGGCATTTTTGTTTGTTTCAGTCTCCTGTGTTACAAATATCAAGTCCCTTAAATCCATAATTTCCCATATGTATTATATGCTGACCTACTGACAGTAATAGGCTTTCCCTGAGCAATGCAGGGAATTATTCTTATGTAATTATAGTTGTTGTATGATGTGATTACAGCAAGGTGATATGCCCTAGAATTAGACAACTATATGCCCAACAATTATAGAGAGGGATAGGCAGATTTTTACGACACAATTGAGAAGTTATGTTGGTGAAGGATTGAGGCGTAAGTAACCTTGAGTCCAAGTCTAAAGCCTACTCCCTTAAATGACAGAGGACTCCCACCTGAACTCAGCTGACCATATATAACCAGCAGCTAAAAACAGACGGTACAATACTGATCTCACAATGGACCAGATACAACCCATCCTATTCCATTCACATTAGACACAATGGAGAATGTCCACACACCCCTATGTGCACTTCATTGTCCCCTCCCTGTTGTTTTTTCATACATTGCTGAGAGTGACAGACAGCAGGTTAAGATTTAGGAGACGCACTTAATTGTAGTCACCCTAAATAACCTAACACAGGCATCAGGCTGGGCAAACGGCTGTTACCCCCGCCTCCCGTCCCCCTTCTCTCTTCCCACCACCTCTTCTCTCCACCAGCAGACATGTCAGCACCCTGCTCCAAATCCTGGCATGGCTTCACAGAATTTCTCCCCCCTCCTAGTGTTAGAGTCACAGGGTTAGCTGGGCCAGTCAGCTGAGGCCTGTGCTCCACAGAGAGACACTGGCAGGCAGGCAGGCAGGCAGGGGATACCCAGGCTGTTCTGTTCCTGCCACTGTGGGGCTCATCTGGCACACCAGGCCATGAGCACAGCTTGGACCCCTGCCATACATATCCAAAACAATCGCTTCATGTGACCCCCAGCGAAATGTGATAAAAACGTGACATTTAAAGACACAGTAGTTCCCATATGAGCAGCTGATGCTACATTGTATAACTGGTGGATGTTTTATCCTGTCAGATATTAGTGTAATACCTTTATATCTAACCAGTGCAGTTAATAGTTTGTTGCATTATGAACAGCATCATCCTCACTTTGGTCACTGTCATTGTGAAAATGATATTCCTTCCCAGTATGCATCTACAGTTCAACATACCTATGAGATTAGCTTTCGAGGATAACTCTTTACACAGTAGGAGTGGATTACTGTCTATTCCCAGTGTATGATATGTTGACTGGCCTGCACTGGATTATAAAATAATATCTCTGATCCATTCAATGTCAATGAGGGAAATCCTTTTAAGACTGAACATCTCTTCCTGTGTTCTCCTCATTTCGTTTCAAGCAAATCCTAACCTTTCAGGAGTCCAGATACAAACAGCCCCTCCCTCAGTGTTGACCCAAGCAATTTCTTTAGCTGTATTGACACTAGAGTTATTTATCGATGAGACTTCTCTCTGCCTTACATTATAATGTCCTCACATATGCTAGTCCTATTTGTCCAATTTATAGACTCAAGTGTGAAAACATAGTGATCTTGGTAACCAGAAAAGACAAGGCTAAGCCATAGTCAGGAGGAAACATTTCAGAAGTACTGTAATGGGAGGTGTGAAGAGATGTAGCTACAGTGCACTTACATGTACATGGGTTGTAGTTGCAAATGGGATGTCTTCTGAGGCCCTTGATAACCGTAGGAGTCAAACCCTCCTATAAAATCAACTGGAGAGAAATAGAAGAAGAAAATGAGGACATCTGGTTACTGTTAGATCAAACAAAGGCTTGTGTGTGTGTGTGCTTCTGTGTCTGTGTGCTTCTGTGTGTGTGTGTGTGCTTCTGTGTCTGTGTGCTTCTGTGTGTGTGTGTGTGTGTGTGCTTCTGTCTCTCTAAATAAGCGTGTGCCTGCTTGTGTCTTTGTGATAATCCCAGGCAGTGGATAATCAGTGTCTGGACCATCTAAGGGCTGGGTATTGGCGATATCCGCGGTGGAGCAATGCTCAGGGAGCATGGCCTGTTGGATTAGCAGATCACACAGAATACAAACTGGACAGGATTAGGGCCCAGCCCTCCACAGAGGCCTGCCAGCAGTTTCAAGCCCAGCAGGTCTGGGTATCTGGGCCTAACACAAAAAGACGGAGGTACTAAAGCCTCTGATAACGATCTGATGTCTTTATGCATCCGAGTCTGTCTCCAAGACAAACAAAACACTGAGATAAAATGGAGAATTAGCTGATGAGTGTCCCCTTCCCTCCCTACCGCCATGAATAGGAGGCAATGGAAGGTTGGGTATTATCATCATTATAATGGTACATTTAGGGGATGTTCACCAAAAGCTTAAAATCTTTGTTGGCCCCCATTATAGGCATTAACCCGTGTACTCTGATCAGGCTTATCAGAGGACCTGCAGAGATAAGACAGAAAGTGTACAATTTAAGAACTGATCTGGAGACTGGACACATCTCAATCAGGCAGTTTCAACAAAAGGCTAACTCGAATGCTTGGGACTATAAGTTTCTATCTGCATTTTTGTCCAAATTTAGTTATTGACATAGCCTTGTTCTGTTCAATTTTCTCTATGTATATAGTACTCTAAATACCCCAATTCATGTTGTTAAGTTCAAAATAATACAAGATAAAAATTGCTGAAACCATTCAAACCAATGAGGGTTCGGAAAATTAAAGCCAATTATCTCAGAATCATCTTTTTGCAGATAGAACCATACAGTCACAAGCTACTGGTACTACTGTATGAAGGATACAATAAAGGTCGAGGTTCGCACCACATCCTCTCAAGAAAAGGTGTAAGGCACTGCATCGCAGTGCTAGAGGCGTCACTACAGACCCGGGCTGTATCACAACCAGCCATGATCAGGAGTCCCATAGGGCGGCGCACAATTGGCCCAGCGTCGTCCCGGTTAGGGGAGGTTTTGGCCGGGGGGGCTTTACTTGGCTCATCGTGCTTTAGCGACTCCTTGTGGCAGACCGGTCACCTGCAGGGTGACCGGGTTAAGCAGGCGGGTGTTAAGAAACGCGGTTTGGCGGGTCATGTTTCAGAGGACTCGTGACTCGACCTTCGCCTCCAGAGCCGATTGGGTAGTTGCAGCGATGAGACAAGATCAAAATTGGGGTAAAAAAAAATGTTCAGTAACTGTAGCTTTAGCACCTAAGCGTATATGTTCATTATTGTTCTGCAGAGTAAATGCTAATACAGTTGAAGTTTACATACACCCTAGCCAAATACATTTAAACTCAGTTTTTCACAATTCCTGACATTTAATCCTAGTAAAAATTCCCTGTTTTAGGTCAGTTAGGATCACCACTTTATTTTAAGAATGTGAAATGTCAGAATAATAGTAGAGAGAATGATTTATTTCAGCTTTTATTTCTTTCATCACATTCCCAGTGGGTCAGAAGTTTACATACACTCAATTAGTATTTGGTATTTTCCTTTAAATTGTTTAACTTGGGTCAAACGTTTCGGGTAGCCTTCCACAAGCTTCCCACAATAAGTTGGGTGAATTTTTGGCCCATTCCTCCTGACAAAGCTGGTGTAACTGAGTCAGGTTTGTAGGCCCCCTTTCCCCCTTTCTTTTTTTCAGTTCTGCCCACACATTTTCTATAGGATAGAGGTAGGGCTTAGTGATGGCCACTCCAATACCTTGACTTTGTTGTCCTTAAGCCATTTTGCCACATTTGCGACCAAGCTTTCACTTCCTGACTGATGTCTTGAGATGTTGCTTCAATATATCCACATAATTTTCCTTCCTCATGATGCCATCTATTTTGTGAAGTGCACCAGTCCCTCCTGCAGCAAAGCACCCCCACAACATGATGCTGCCACCCCCGTGCTTCACGGTTGGGATGGTGTTCTTCGGCTTGCAAGCCACCCCTTTTTCCTCCAAACATAACGATGGTCATTATGGCCAAACAGTTATATTTTTGTTTCATCAGACCAGAGGACATTTCTCCAAAAAGTATGATCTTTGTCCCCATGTGCAGTTGCAAACCATAGTCTAGCTTTTTTATGGCGATTTTGGAGCAGTGGCTTCTTCCTTGCTGAGCGGCCTTTCAGGTTATGTCGATATAGGACTCGTTTTACTGTGGATATAGATACTTTTGTACCTGTTTCCTCCAGCATCTTCACAAGGTCATTTGCTGTTGTTCTGGGATTGATTTGCACTTTTTGCACCAAAGTACGTTCATCTCAAGGAGACAGAACGCATCTCCTTCCTGAGCGGTATGATGGCTGCGTGGTCCCATGGTGTTTATACTTGCGTACTATTGTTTGTACAGAAGAACGTGGTACCTTCAGGTGTTTGGAAATTGCTCCCAAGGATTAACTAGACTTGTGGAGGTCTACAATTTGTGTGGAGGTCTTGGCTGATTTATTTAGATTTTCCCATGATGTCAAGCACAAGTACATCCACAGGTACACCTCCAATTGACTCAAATTATGTCAATTAGCCTATAAGAAGCTTCTAAAGCCATGACATAATTTTCTGGGATTTTCCAAGCTGTTTAAAGACACAGTCAACTTATTGTATGTAAACTTCTGACCCACTGGAATTGTGATACAGTGAATTATAAGGGAAATAATCTGTCTGTAAACAATTGTTGGAAAAATTACTTGTGTCTTGCACAAAGTAGATATCCTAACCGACTTGCCAAAACTATAGTTTGTTAACAAGAAATTTGTGGAGTGGTTGAAAAACGAGTTTTAATGACTCCAACCTAAGTGTATGTAAACTTCCGACTTCAACTGTATGTAGCCCACAGGCAAACCATTATGTGTTTAATAAAAAAGCTATTTTAATATTTTCCTTTTGATGGAGGGAATAATGTCCTAATGGTTAAATGCCTGCCGGCTACTTATGTTTACTGTGCTAATATGAAAAAAGAAGCTCACTTGATGACGAAACACACAAAAACAATGTGCTAATGGTTAAAATAACTTAAGGTGGATTATAACAGTTAGTATATCCATACCAAAAGCCCTGAAGGATGCCAGTAAAACACTATTAGCAATCTGCATTAAGAGATAAACAGCCACCCCTCCCCCAAAGATATAGGCACATATTGATTGTGCTTTATTAAGTAGGCCTTATAAGATATAGGGGAAGGTTTGATGGCAGTATTGTTGAGAATAGCAGTCAGCACGACTTGGTCTATGTCTCCAAATTGTTTTGTCTTAAGCAGTCACTACAAGTTGGTATGACAAAGCAGCGGCAAATGAAATGCCGCCAAGGGCCAATCAACATGAGATTCCACCTTCCTGGTACACTGACCCTGATTGCAAATCCAACAGAGGAAGGCTTGCATCTTGATTCCCTCTCTCTTCTTCACTCTCTCTCTCCTCCTCTCTTGGAGGCGAAATAATTTTAAATACCGTCCTTTCTTTTAAATGGACCCTGGGATATTACCCTTGATAGTAGCTGTAATTACGGAGTGAGCGTGTTGATTGGTTTTAGCTGTTCATTACCTTCGCTGAGGTGCTTCATGTACTATATTAATTAGAGCTGTAATGGCCAATTTGGCTCCCAGATTAGTGTTTCCTCATGCCTCAGGGATCAAACCATCAATATCATTCTCATTCACTGGAGGATATGGACACTGTTGGACAATATTATTCCTCTGTGTTTGGCCAAATTAAACAGTGTCTCTCAGCAATCCCTCATGCAGGACATCAAACCTCCTCTGTCACAGCTAGATGATGGAAATGATCATCACCCCCCCCCCCTTTCATTTCCCATGAAAGGCACATTTCTACCTGCCATTATTGAGTGGCAAATAGAACCTGCTCTTAATGTGGACCCAAATGTCTTTTATCATAACAATGCCTGAGGGAATCCTTTACTTATTCAAGGGGGCTCTA
The DNA here is from genome assembly GCF_020615455.1 of Coregonus clupeaformis. NCBI lineage: Eukaryota > Metazoa > Chordata > Actinopteri > Salmoniformes > Salmonidae > Coregonus > Coregonus clupeaformis. The sequence continues at coordinate 56,025 of NW_025534153.1, forward strand.
TAATATTTCAAATTGAGGTACTCCCCATTCTGGGCAAGGAGGGGGGGGTGGGGGGTGGGGGGGTGGGGGGTACGTTTGGGCTCTAAAGATGGGAAAACTATGTCTGGAGATGTTCTTTTAGAGAGAGAGCGCTGTGGTCTGATAGGCAATCTCAGGTAGCTGAGAGACTCACATTCGGATGTGGTCATGGTTCAGCACTCTTGCTTGCCTGTTAGCTCTCTCACAGGGGCTCCAGCAGGGCCAGGAGAAGCGCTGCATTTTTTCCACTCAGATTCCCATGCTAAATGTAGAGGAAATAGTCTACTAAGCGCTGCATCACTTATTTGACTCAATCTTTTTCTAGCCTGAGGGAGCAACCTCACCGCACACACTATGAATCTCTTAGTTATGACTCTCATAATAGCTCCCATATACAATGTACTGTCTGTACATTGAAGCTGTTATGGGAACCACAACCATGTTATCAGATGCAAAGCCTTCTTCAATTATATTCAAATCTTGCCAAATGAAGAATCTGCATTGTTGATGAATAATGGGCCTACAATGTTCTGTTGAGACCACACTAACCAGCAGTCAGGTATAATTTCAGTACATTGGGATAAGTATTTTCAACCTACCAACCACCAACAGTATTGTGCCGGGACCTACGACCTAGGGGAGGCGAGCACTTATAAGAAAGGCTTGCTGTACCAACCTTCAGTCTCCACAGATTTGGGAAAATCTGCGTTTTGCCCTAATTTGTGGAACAATCTGCAGAGTTCACTGCAGTTAGATGTGCTGGTGCCACTCAGGCAGTTTAAATGATTGACTGAGGACTTCTATGTAGTTGAATGTGATTGCTTTTATTAAATATGTTAATTTAGTGATTGTGTGCTGAATTATATTGTTGTATACACATATATGTGTATGTTGTTTTATTTTTCTGTTTTTATTGTAATGTATACAGGGCTCTCTTGTAAAATAGATGTTTTATCTCAATGTGATTCCCTGTTTAAATAAAGGTTAAATAAAATAAAATAAAAATAACTAGAATTATGAAACTAGAATTAATGCAGTGAAAAAAAATCTGAAACGACAGAGAAGGCATGTAGAGTCGCCCCACCCTCTCTATATCTATCTCTCTATCCCCTCTCGTTCCTTCTTTCTCTGTATGTCTGTTGATTGGTGATGAATGTTGCAAATGGAGAAAATGCGAGAGAGATCGCTATATATATATATTATTGATCTAGCATGCCTGGGTAGTTGGCAAATACATTCTTTCCAACACATACTATGTTTACAAAGCAAGACCGGTAACAAGGAGAAGTCGCACATGTCTTGGGGCAATCAATATTAATTATAAATGACGATAACACACACACAAATTCCTGTCTCAATATAACTTTTGTAAAAAATGAGGCAGTGGCCAAAGAGAATAATTCATGCATCTTGGAACAAGGCAATTCGACTGGGTCTGTGCTGCAATGTTTTCTGAACTTAACAAATGGGGACATTTCCCACACTTTCCTTTAAGGCTAGGATCCACAAGTCGCTGGGCCTGGGATCAATAAAATTAATTGTTTAAATCCAGCAACATCTAAATCCAAATGTTTGCTGGAGCATTAAACTTGGTTAAATGTATTAATATTATTATTATTATTAAATTAATTAAATGTAAAGATCCGACCAGATGAGGAATGTACATGCCAATGCCCAGTTATTAGAGTAAATCATGTCCTCTGTAAACACAGGAATACAGAGATGTCAGTCTTGAGCCAGACATACTGTATCTACACTCTTAGAAAAAAGGGTTAAAAAGGGTTATTCGGCTGTCCCCATAGGAGAACCCTTTTTTGGTTCCAGGATGAACCCTTTTGGGTTCCATGTAGAACCATTTTTGGTTCCAGGTAGAACCCTTTTGGGTTCCATGTAGAATCCTATGGGGAAAGGGTTCTACATGGAACCCAAAAGGGTTCTACATGGAACCCAAAAGGGTTCTATCCGAAACCAAAATGGGTTCTTCAAAGGGTTCTCCTATGGGGACAGCCAATTAACCCTTTTAGGTTCTAGATAGCACCTTTTATTCTAAGCGTGTACCTGGATGTAAACACTTCAGTTATTATATCATAGCACGAGTCCAGGAAGATGGCTCATTACTGTTATGTGATTGGTCAGGTAACGCTTATGAATAAAATATGTGCGTTTCACTAAGGCACATGAGGTGAGATGGCACTTTTAAAATGGTCTGACAATTTCATTATAACAAGCAAAGGGAAATGCTATATTTCTCGTAGATCTACCATATTAATTGAAAGGCAATACTCACAGCTGTCTTCCTCTTCTGAGATGAGCTTCACCACATAACAGGCATAGATGAACCCAACAAGCTGCAAAAGAGAAATGGGGAAAGGTAATCAAATACATTTTCTGCAGAGTTGTGAAATTTTACAGTGAGAAGGGGACCAATTAGAATAGCACAATCAGTGAAGGAAACATAGATGTTTGTGTCCATGCCCTCAAGAGATGCAGAGAGCTACACAAACGTATTGGTGGGAAAACATGAGCCACCACTGAGAAAAAGTAGAAACTGATCGAGAGATCAAAAGAGCATCTCCATAAGGAAAACATTCTGTGTTGAGGAAACAGGTGTTAGTACAGCATCTAGTGTATCACACTGCTCTAGGAAATGGGTGATATAGAGAGGAGGAAGAGAGACTGAAAAACAGAGGCACATAAACAATGTTCCAAAAAATAAACCCTGCATCGTCAAATCACAAATAGTAACAAATAGATGGCTCCCACTATGATTATATATATATATATATATATATATATATATATATATATTAATACAAATAACATTTAAGAAACAGAGAGGCTGCGGATCCAGATTTTTTGGAAACCCGATTTGCAGTGGCTAAAGATATAGTGATTTCTGCGCATCTTCAGGATTTTTTTTGTAGCTGCTGCCTACGTAGCTGCTGCTCAGTGCTCAGCTGCCTCTTCTCCTTCCTTGATCGGCAATGAACGCCTTAGTCTGGTGTAGCCTACAAAAATTAATGTTGTACACAAAGGACATGGTCGACATGTTCCAAATACAGCATTCCACGCCTCAGTAGGCTATTAGGCATAAGCGCGTTTTCATGTTCTTTTTTCAGGAGGGGAGTTAGGCTACATGCAGCTATTTACATGTTGTACACAAAAGACATGATACAAACTCGCAGATTGTCATTTGCCCCAATGCAAAACTCAAGTGGGGAGTTACATGCAGCATATCAAACACAAGCAAGACACAGACGCAGTCTAATTAGCGATTTATTATTATTTTTTAATCATACAAACATTGGCTAAGCAGGAGGCAGACAGGTAGTCAAAGTTTTAGTGTTATTTTTCAGCAACTCTGGCTAGTGGCTACGATAATGCAGCAACTACAAAGATTTGCCTATATCACACAAAATGCAGATTGCTTTTCCTCCAATGCAATGTGTAGGGACTGCGTAACTGCAATATCTGTTACAACAGACAGAGAAGGTTGTAGCCTTCATAATGGCCCTGAATGTTCGTTCAAATCGCCTCAGGGTTTTTATTCCAGCTCTTCAGAAATATGAGGTAGAGACATTGGCTATACCATCATGGTTCTGAAGAGGGTGAGTAAAGAGAGAAACGTGAATGGAGGTGGAGTGTGAGCAGCAGCTGCGTAGAAAAAAGGTGTGTGTGTAAAATAACACATGCACAGAACGTGATCCGGATCGGTAGCTTTGAAAAATACATTTCCAAAGGGGTGGGGCGGGGGTGAAACCTCCGTATTTGCAGCCAAGGCCTAAAAAATAATAATTGTTGGTATCAAATAATGTGGGCCTGGCGGTTCTTAATGAGACTGTATTTAAAATGTGTCACCTAATTTAGATTTAGTGGATTAAGTATAACAATAGAAAGCCAGGGGAACATAGGAAATCTAATTGGAGGCTTATCCAGAGAGAAATACAGTAGCATACTAGATATCCCTGCTCTAGGCACTAATAAAACCCAGAACAACACAACAATATTACTCTCTTCCCTCTCTCCTCCTTAGGCCTGTAATTTCATAGGCCAGTGATTGGAGGTCTCTGATTGGATAGTGCGATAGGGAAGCTGGGGTTCAGACTGTGGTCAGTGTGCGGAGAGGAATGGACATTCTCAATGTGACAGAGGATTCAGTCAGACAGTAGGCCAGGCACGAGACAGCACTGTAGATAGCCATGTGGATAATGGGTGTGCCGTCCTCATATTCAGGCACTGTTTGGAGTCTAAGGGCCATTCTAGCATGCAACCAGGTGTGTGTGCTTTCAGATTCATCATAGCGGCCCCTACCATGATGGAGAGTGCAGCCAACATGCCGTCTTTATCGTCTGTGTTTATCGTATTAAGTTTCCACCCCACCCTTCCAGATAAACAGACACAGTTTCAAATCTGAGGAACTCCAGATTTAAGATTCCGTGAATATCTCAAGGACACTAGTCACACACGATGCTGGCCCTGCCACACACACAACACACTGCACACTTTACCCATCAGGAGCACTGAGGAGGTGATTACCAGACAAAACAACAAACACACACTCAGCTCCTCTGATTAGCCAATGGTATCTCGTTTAGAACCATGTCACAGGGTGTAAACCTAATTTGTCTCCTGTAAATTAACCAGAGTATTCTTATGATAAAGGCTCCTTTATACACAAGCTGTTTTACTCCGTAGGAAATTCCACTGTGAAGATGATTATTGACGGTTGATTAAAAATGTGATTCTATAAATCTGAATAATACATGCAGAGTTTCTGAGAAAACCATTCATAATTGAGAATAAGTCTGGGAGCATGATTGCTCTCAATGCAAGCATTATAAACAGACACACAACACAGCCATTCTCTATTGTTTAGTCTAGAGTCAGTGAGACACACATCTGTACTACATTCATAACCGTCACTTTTAAAAGGCAGCATTGTCCAGTTGACTTTGACTGATTGCATTACTGTTCAAAGACTAATTGAATCAGGAGCCTTATAAATGAACAGACACAGTCTCCTCTGTTGTGCAGCTGACAGCTCTGACACTGTGTCCTCCACGACACTGAGTAAGTGACATGTTTTGCACTGATGGGATACTGTTCGCATGTTGGCCTTCTTATAGGGCTCCCGAGTGGTGCAGCGATCTAAGGCACTGCATCTCAGTTCTTGAGGCGTCACTACAGACCCCTGGTTCGATTCCAGGCTGAATCACAACTGGCCGAGATTGGGAGTCCCATAGGGCAGCACACAATTGGCCCAGCGTCGTCTGGGTTTAGCCGGTGTAGGCCGTCATTGGAAATAAGAATTTGTTCTTAACTGACTTGCCTAGTTAAATAAAGGTACAAAAATAAAATAATAATAATAGTTGGAGGGTGCTGTTGTATGGATGGATCAGATGCAAATCACTGCTCAAAGGTCAAGGAGTGTTGAGGCTGAGACAGAGGACACTCCAATTTCAATTGTGCAGCACTTATTAAATTCAACTGACATAACAATGCAATGTACTATAGGAGGAATGTTTTCAGAACGGGCCCATTCATTCTGAATGTATCAATTCAGCCAGGGAACAATTGACTAAACATTCTCTACAGTAAGCACCATTAGAAATATATATATATATATATATATATATATATATATACAGTGGGGAAAAAAAAGTATTTAGTCAGCCACAAATTGTGCAAGTTCTCCCACTTAAAAAGATGAGAGGCCTGTAATTTTCATCATAGGTACACGTCAACTATGACAGACAAATTGAGAAAATCACATTGTAGGATTTTTTATGAATTTATTTGCAAATTATGGAGGAAAATAAGTATTTGGTCAATAACAAAAGTTTCTCAATACTTTGTTATATACCCTTTGTTGGCAATGACACAGGTCAAACGTTTTCTGTAAGTCTTCACAAGGTTTTCACACACTGTTGCTGGTATTTTGGCCCATTCCTCCATGCAGATCTCCTCTAGAGCAGTGATGTTTTGGGGCTGTCGCTGGGCAACACGGACTCATTTTGTCTGTCATAGTTGACGTGTACCGATGATGAAAATTACAGGCCTCTCATCTTTTTAAGTGGGAGAACTTGCACAATTGGTGGCTGACTAAATACTTTTTTTCCCCACTGTATATATATTGTCAAAAATGGGTTTCATATTGATTGCTTGACATCAGAATCATACAGTGGGGTATTGCATTTTGGATACTGTGCCAAGTCTAGTGGTGTGAGCATGATGCTGCTTGTGTAAAAATCCTGGAACCTAGCCTAGTAAAACCTCACATTTTATTAATACTCAGATATTTTATTTCACCCTCGAATATTAGAGCTCGGCAGGGAAAATGTAACTTCAAAAGTCCCTCATAGAGTAATTGATGTGGATGCCATTTCCCAGCTAACCTATCTCCTCATAAAAAGTGGGCGAAATCACGTAGTTTAATCCGTTTCCTGGTGTTCCTATTTCTGTCTAAGTGTAGACTCCCATTTCAAACTGTGAGCGGCTCAGCTTGTGCATAAGGTAATTCACATGTCCTTGACTTTATCCTCCTGTGATCCCTGGCCCGCTGCGGGTGGCCTTGGTCCTTAGCGTTTATAAACTGGGCCGGAGCTGCTTAACATGCCAACAACTGGTCATCGGCAGCCACATCTCACAGCTTTCACCAGCAAACAACCTTTTAGTGGAACCTTAGCTTTTTACTGGAGTTGCATCGCCAGGAAATGGAAGCAAGCTACAACACGTCATCAAGGCTAAACAAGGCTAAGTACATTGATTCCATAAAAACGTTTAAATAGGACAACTGTTGGCATACAGACTCTTGTAAAACCAGACCTGGCACAGGGAAATGCTGATTGTATATACATGAGGCATTTACAGAGTATACTAAGGGTCTGATGTTTGTTTTATTACTCATCACAATAAAGCCAAGCGGCATTTCAGCAGTTCCTATAAAATGAGGCTTTCTGTTTACCACAAATCAGAGATGTTGGGGGTAAATGCTGTGGATGGCAGGCTGATGCATCACTCTAAATGAGGCACTGCACACACTGTGTAATACAGCATAGACAGGTTGAGGACAAGCGAAAGCCTCGCTCAAATGTTTCCCTAGTATTTAACCCCATACTGAGAACAAAAGACTGGAGAACATTTGGAAAATGGGCTTTGAGCAAATGTATTCATGATAATTCAATGATAGCCACAGGGTTCAATTCTTGGGCCGACTCTTTTCTACGTGTATATCAATGATGTCGTTCTTGCTGCAGATCCACCTCTACGCAGACGACACCATTTTGTATACATCTGGCCCTTCATTGGACACTGTGTTAACAAACCTCCAAACGAGCTTCAATGCCATACAACACTCCTTCCGTAGCCTCCAACTGCTCTTAAACACTAGTAAAACGAAATGAATGCTCTTCAATCAAACGCTGCTGGCACCCGCCCACCCGAATAGAATCACTACTCTCGACGGGTCTGACCTAGAGTATGTGGACAACTACAAATACCTAGGTGTCTGGTTAGACTGTAAACTCTCCTTCCAGACTCACATTAAGCATCTCCAATCCAAAGTTAAATCTAGAATCGGCTTCCTATTTTGCAACAAAGCCTCCTTCACTCATGGTGCCAAACATGCCCTCGTAAAACGGACTATCCTACCGATCCTTGACTTCGGCAATGTAATTTACAAAATAGCCTCCAAAACTCTACTCAGCAAATTGGATGTAGTCTATCACAGTGACATCCGTTTTGTCACCAAACCCCATATACTACCCACCACTGTGACCTGTACGCTCTTGTTGGCTGGTCCTCACTACATATTAGTCGCCAAACCCACTGGCTCCAGGCCATCTATAAATCACTGCTAGGCAAATCCCCGCCTTATCTTAGCTCATTGGTCACCATAGCAACTCCCACCCGTAGTATGCGCTCCAGCAGGTATATCTCACTGGTCACCCCCAAAGCCAACACCTCCTTTGGCCGCCATTCCTTCCAGTTCTCTGCTGCCAATGACTGGAACGATCTGCAAAAATCTCTGAAGCTGGAGACTTATCTCCCTCACTAACTTTAAGCATCAGTTGTCAGAGCACCTTACCGATCACTGCACCTGTACACAGCCCATCTGAAATTAGCCCACCCAACTACCTCATCCCCATATTGTTATTTATTTTTGTTCATTTGCACCCCAGTATCTCTATTTGCACATCATCTCTTGCACATCTATCATTCCAGTGTTAATACTAATTGTAATTATTTTGCACTATGGCATATTTATTGCCTTACCTCCATAACTTGCTACATTTGCACACACTGTATATATACACTGCTCAAAACAATAAAGGGAACACTTAAACAACACAATGTAACTCCAAGTCAATCACACTTCTGTGAAATCAAACTGTCCACTTAGGAAGCAACACTGATTGACAATACATTTCACATGCTGTTGTGCAAATGGAATAGACAACAGGTGAAAATTATAGGCAATTAGCAAGACACCCCCAATAAAGGACTGGTTTTGCAGGTGGTGACCACAGACCACTTCTCAGTTCCTATGCTTCCTGGCTGATGTTTTGGTCACTTTTGAATGCTGGCGGTACTTTCACTCTAGTGGAAGCATGAGGCGGAGTCAACAACCCACACAAGTGGCTCAGGTAGTGCAGCTCATCCAGGATGGCACATCAATGCGAGCTGTGGCAAGAAGGTTTGCTGTGTCTGTCAGCGTAGTGTCCAGAGCATGGAGGCGCTACCAGGAGACAGGCCAGTACATCAGGAGACGTGGAGGAGGCCGTAGGAGGGCAACAACCCAGCAGCAGGACTGCTACCTCCGCCTTTGTGCAAGGAGGAGCAGGAGGAGCACTGCCAGAGCCCTGCAAAATGACCTCCAGCAGGCCACAAATGTGCATGTGTCTGCTCAAACGGTCAGAAACAGACTCCATGAGGGTGGTATGAGGGCCCGACGTCCACAGGTGGGGGTTGTGCTTACAGCCCAACACCGTGCAAGACGCTTGACATTTGCCAGAGAACACCAAGATTGGCAAATTCGCCACTGGCGCCCTGTGCTCTTCACAGATGAAAGCAGGTTCACACTGAGCACATGTGACAGACGTGACAGAGTCTGGAGACGCCGTGGAGAACGTTCTGCTGCCTGCAACATCCTCCAGCATGACCGGTTTGGCGGTGGGTCAGTCATGGTGTGGGGTGGCATTTCTTTGGGGGCCGCACAGCCCTCCATGTGCTCGCCAGAGGTAGCCTGACTGCCATTAGGTACCGAGATGAGATCCTCAGATCCCTTGTGAGACCATATGCTGGTGCGGTTGGCCCTGGGTTCCTCCTAATGCAAGACAATGCTAGACCTCATGTGGCTGGAGTGTGTCAGCAGTTCCTGCAAGAGGAAGGCATTGATGCTATGGACTGGCCCGCCCGTTCCCCAGACCTGAATCTAATTGAGCACATCTGGGACATCATGTCTCGCTCCATCCACCAACGCCACGTTGCACCACAGACTGTCCAGGAGTTGGCGGATGCTTTAGTGCTTTAGTATTTAATAAGATTATTTCATTCATTCAGATCTAGGATGTGTTATTTTAGTGTTCCCTTTATTTTTTTGAGCAGTGTATATTTTCTGTTGTATTTTTGACTTTATGTTTTGTTTTACCCCATATGTAACTCTGTGTTGTTTTTATCGCACTGCTTTGCTTTATCTTGGCCAGGTCGCAGTTGTAAATAAGAACTTGTTCTCAACTGGCTTATCTGGTTAAATAAAGGTTAAATAAAAAATTTATAAAAATAGCAAAGCATCACCCCACACATCCACAACCATCAAATACATTTCATTTGCACAGTACTCAGTAAGAACACAGTATCATTATTAGCCAACATTTTTTAAGCTACTTTGTGCTATTCTAATATAAGAATATACTCATTAGTGTATTCACAAGTGAATTTCCCCTGGTGTATATTTGTATACATTGATACATCAGTGAATCATCATTTGACAGTGCAATTTAAAATCCTTAGAAAATCAGAGATTGAGGAATTCATTCGATTTCAAGTAATGTAGATGAAGGGCTGACTTTCAGCTGTGAGCTGGGACCATTCTTTGGGTCTAATCCAAATAAACCTCAGTGTCTTTAGAAATCTGCCAACATTAGAGCAGAAACCAATTCAGTTATCTTCATTCTAACCCTCCTTGGGGGACCAACATACACCCAGCTCTTCATCTGAATTAGTCTCCCTACAGTGGAGCTTGTGCTGTGTGAGTTACACATTGGCATTGGTCTTGTTAGGTTGCTAAATTAACCTTTTACTTCCTTAATCATGGCCAAGGGCCAAGCTCATTGACTTCTCTATTGAGCCTTCAGCTGGTGGGCATCTTTTTCTAAAAAGAGAGGAGGCAAAGAGGTCAAATGAAAGATTGATATACTGTAGGTTGTAGTGTAAAACATTGTACATAATGGATGAGGATAGAGTGTGAGTCCTAATAGCACCCTATTCCATATAGTGTACTATATTTGTCCAGCTTCTGATCAAAGGTAGAGCACTATGTAGGGAATAGGGTGCATTTGGGACGCAGCCATACTCCTTCCCTCATTTGTGTGATTAGAAATACATTTTGGAATCAATACAATTGGTTCAATAATCACATGCTTCTAACTGAAAATGTGTCAAGTCAAAATTCAAATGAGAATGCTAAAAATGTCATCGCTGTCCATGAATTCAACTCATTTTCTCATTGAATCATAAATGCTTTCAAACAAGTTTACCTCTTAAATCGATGGCCGCAGTTTGCCAGAAAGAGGCTGACAGGATGGAAGGAAACTCGCCTGAAAGAGTTTTGAGAAATTGAAACATGAAATATTTCAAGTAAGAACATAACTCACACACAAAGTAAGGAGAGATTCCACCAAACCAGACCATTCTGTTGAGGTGCATTTTTATCTGATTGGTATATACAAGAAACCCTAAACTATTCACTTTTTTACTCTCAACCAAGCCTGACGGTCACTACTCAAAGCTGTATGTGGGGAAACATGTATCTTGGCCTGTACCCCAGACAGATTACAAGCCAAATGTGTGCTTTGGAAAACAGCACATAACGCAAACGAAAGTAATATGTCTAAGCAACAGGCAATCAATATTAAGCTGCTAGGTTAAAAATTCATTAATATGAAGGATTATTCAACATTTAGTCTGAATCTCTTGAGCAAACATGGTAATGGATATGCATCTTTAGCAGAATCACTGAATGTTGAAATGGTACGTGGTTTAAACATATCTCTCTCTACTGAAAGGTCATATTTATTAAGTCATTCCCTAAAGCAATTACCGGTATTCATAATGATCTTTAACGATGTTATATGCCCTGTTTGGTTGCCCTACTATTTCTAGGGAATCCAAAGAGATAACAAGCAATCAATGATTTGTACCAGGAGAGCTCTTTTATTCCAGGATAGCTGTTGCATAGTCTCAGTGGTACCAAACCAAATGATCAGAAATAAGGCAGAAGTCTTTGCTTCCTCTGAGACTACTGTGATTCTCCAACTACACACATCAGACCCAATTTTCCAATTTCACAATTGTGAAGGCACTTAACTGTTGGGGAGAATGAGTGGCTTTTTGACATGGCCGTGTAACAGCACAATAAACACATGGTTGGTGCTTTCCTCCCACTCTTCTCTCTTCAAACACACAGAGATGTTTGTGAAGTGTTGGACCATTATTCCCATCTCCTTTATACGTCTGAGACAGACATCTAAAGTCTCACCAGCAGACCAAACATACCATGGCCAAATACGACTGAATGGAGAAATCGCTTTCTTTATCGCATACCTTTATCATTTGCTGACCCTCCTGTTAGCAAAGAGTCAAGATTGAAAAAGGAATAGGCTGGTTACGTGACATGGTTGTTGCATGTATGTTGACTGACAGAGGGTTGCGGTGGAATGACCTTTACTGGGTTTGCACTGCTTGGTAACCCACACAGGAGAGGACTATTTGTTCTCATTTTCACTGGTTATGGTTACAGGTTTGGGTTTAGACCAGGGATGGGCAACTGGCAGCATGGTCCCCCTTTTGTAGGCCCGCAGACCAATTTCAACAACACATTTTAGAACTCAGTCGAGGTCTCAACTTATTGTTGAGAGTTCGAATAATAATTAGAAATGTGGTTGTGCATCAGCAGTCACTTACTTAGCCCATGTCAGCAATTTTTGTTTTGATTGGTAAGTTAGTCTAGCGGCCAGCTGTCTAAACTTGTAGTAAGCATGGTCAAATTACCGACCGGGGTGGGGCCCACTGACCATCAGTTATCATCAGAATTGCAGGAAATTACCTGTAAAACTACAAATTTTTCTCTCCGCCCCATGGCAAAATGAGTCAAATTGCATGAAATTAGTAATACAATTGCTAAATCTTCTCTCCGCCCCATGGCAAAATGTGTAGAATTGCTGGAAATTAACTTGAAAACACCCCCATCAAAGTTGCCCATCCCTGATCTAGACCATTAAAGGTACATTCCATAATATCCTTCTAGATTGATGCTGCTTCCACCCACACCCACACATGACTACAGTATTGAATTGATGGAAGAGACCCAAGGTGGATTAGATAATGTGCTTTACCTCTGGCAAAGCATCTCAAAATACACAACTCTGCTTTATTGGTTCTGGTCTTATTGGCTAACCTTATTGGCTTTGCAGAGATACTTTTCCATCACTTGACAATCATTATGTGGCCATTGTCCAGGCATTGATTGCTTGCTGTAAAAGCCAACTCTCTGATCTCGGAGCAGAATTGCTCTTTGTTTACTATAATAGATTCAGACATCTCTCCATTGATCTTGCCAAGATACTGTTTGAATACCAACCCGGCATATGGCCCCTCTGTAATGTACTGAGCCCTGAGAGCCTTGAGTAGATGCTTGCGCTGTATACTGAGCCTAAAGTCTCCAAATGAATGGCAAGCCAGCTAATATCGGCCTGAGAAGAAGATGGTAAAGCTAATGCTAGTTTTGACCTCAATGTAAGGAGGGGAATGCAAACAAATCATTAAGGTAGTCTGGGATATCTGTGTATTTCTAATTGTAAAGTGTGATGCACCTATGTGAAGCTTGATAGATTTTTCTGTTTTATCTCACATCATTCCCCTAAATAGGAGGGTCATGGGGGAAAATAAGCCATTTGGTGCACAGCCTGTGTGACTTCCTGGTAATTGTTCCTGTGACCTCCCAAAGCCCTCAAGAAGTAATGGCTATTTTATAACACGTCAGAGATATGTTCTTTCCCTGATCAGGCATAACGGGGTAAGTGAAAGATGCTATCCTGACAAACGCTGTGATAGACAATGTGATTTAAAAATCAAAACAGTGAGAGTAGAGGAGAGAGGGAGTCGAAGGAGGAGAGTGAAGAGTGAGAGGGACCTATTAAGCACATAGGCAGGGATAACATAGGCAGGGTCAAATGCCTTCTTAACACTAAGCGGAATATCTCAACACAACGCTACAGTACACATTAGGAACATGTTTATTCCCTAACTGCATCCCCAGAGAACATGTGCTTCCTGTAACTAGAGCTCCACAAAATACAGCCCATAGAGTATCAACACACTGTATCTTCGTCATAGACATACAGTACTTCATACACCAAGGCTGTTTGCTATTCAGCCAAACACATTATATGCCTATTGTGACAGTGGAGAGCTTACAAATAATATGCCCTTTGTCAAAACATATACGGCTGAGCTAAACATCACCACAGCGTGTCCTACATGTCACAATGATAGACAGCCATTTATTTTTACTCTGACGATGTTGTGTCGTGACCGAGGCGGTACGCTGCTACTAACACACTGTCAGTGTCACTACAATGCTTTCCCAATGACGGCCCGAGTCCCAGCAGCACCAATGCAGTGCTATCTCTCCCCTTTGTGCACTCGTAATAATCAGCTCAGTGGTGTGGAGGCAGACTCATAATGTCCAGCTCTGTGATATGGGCATTGGGATGAAAAGCCTCTCGTAAATAACGCAGCGGAATGAAACACTGTGCCCTCGCAGCTCGCAGGGTCCCATCAAGCGCCGTCCCGTATCGTTTCTGACATTTGAAAAATAGGCGCCCGCCTTCTCGCCGCCGATCTCGCTCTCTCTCTGGCTTATCAGATGAGAAGCTCTGACACGTCAGAGATCCTGACAATATCAGTACTCCTGTCACTCAGCCCAGGTCCACGCCGTTATTCCACAACAACAAGCCCTTCTCACAGAGAGAGGGGGAGGAAGAGGACAGAGGTGGGCCAGGAGAGAGAGACACAGAGAAACAGGCTTTGAATAAGAACAGAGAGAGAGAGATTGATTGAAAGGGGCCTGAGATTGATACTGAAGCCTCTCTGATAACAACGTTGTGAGCCAGACTGACGGGTGTCTCCTGAATGATTTGGTGAGCATGACTCTGTTTCAACACAACAATTAGTCTAAGATTGCAATTCCGTGCGGCCATGGTCTCTGTGTGTGTCTTTAGGGACTGACATGTAATGAGGCAAATTGATTCACTTCCCTCAGGGTGTTGGACACTGTCAAAGCTGATACATTTTATTCCAGGGGCTAAAGCATTCACAATTCACAGAACTGACAGCTTTAAAAATAGCATTCTAGACATGCACAGGCGTGAAACCAGTGTAGCCTTTGGGGAAGAAAAACAGACTGTCAAAAGAAGCGGCAATTTGAGCAAAGCACCTATCCTGGCTAAATGAATTGGATTCATCTATCACTGTGGCCTTTTTGTTTAATTCGTATACCTCGAGATTCAATCAGAGACTTGGAAGACTTGGAAGGCAAAGTGTTTTTCCTCCGCCGGTACATCAAAGGAACAGATTCCTCCGCCATGACTGATACCTCCTCCAATCCTCTTAAAATGACTTGGCCAAATTGGCCTTAGTGTTTGCTTTATATTACCCAGAGCCCAGCCACCGGGTCTTCAATAGTGATTTCTCTACAGATATCCATCTTTCCATTCTGTTATCCGCGCCAGACATAGCTTTGAACAATAGCCATTGAAATTAACATTGGAGGCAGTGAGAGAGAGGGAGGTTCAGGTGCAGAATAGAAATGAATGTCTAAAGACAGAAAGACAAGGAGAGAGTGAATTTCTCATCCCATCACGACAGAAATACCAAACCACAGGAAAATAAATCGAAATTAAAATGGTGGGATCATATGGAGAATAAAACAAGCAAGGTATTTCCACTAATCTGTGAATAGATCACAGCAGTAAAGCAGCAATGGCATTGTTTAAACACTTGGAGGTTATGCTTATTCTCCCACTTAATCAACAGGCTAAATTCAGAGAAGGGTAAATAATATAGCAAAGAGCTCGACTATTAACCAGGCAAATACTAAACAAGATTAAAGGGACGCACGGCATACCCATACGTAAAATACTTTCACCCATCACTCAGGCACTGTGAAAGGGGTCGACTTGCTGAAAGGGGCTTTCACAGTGCCTGAGTGATGGGTGAAAGTATTATACGTATGGGTATGCCGTACGTCCCTTTAATCTTGTAGCTAATGGACCCAGGCATAAGCTCTTCTACAAACAATTACACTCACATTCAAAGACCCACTCTGAATACCTAACAAAATACACTGCAACAGTACTGTCAGAAGGCACTATGTAATTAAACAAGGTGTGATACATTACAAGTGTCATTTAAAATATTATCATAAGCACATCACCATAGCTATGTCTAATAGTCTCATTCATTAAAGTGTCTCTTCTGGCCGTGGGCTCAGGATGCCTGTTGTCTGTCTGTACAGGTTAGAGGATGTGATGGAGGAGTAGAGGGGGCTGTGGACTCCAACAGCTGTCTCCTCCAGTAAGAGCTGTCTCCTCCTGTGTGTGTATGTGTGTGTGTGTGTGTGTCTGTGTGAGTTTATGAGATGTCACTCTGGATATGGGAGCCTGGGCATAATTGTAAAGTTAACATTTGACAGTAAGTGGTACTAGCCAGGAGTTCAGCCTGCTACATATACTGTAACCCTATGGCACCTGTCATAGGAAGCACCCGTCAATGACAAGTTAGCTCCTCTGTACAGACCCAGTCCCCTTACAGCTCTATGGAACTTTGCCATTACTTTATATCAATGTGCAACTTTAAGTAGCTGCTATACAGCAGCACTATCTGGCATTGACTCTCACAGTTCCTATCAGGGTTACTTTAATTACTCTCGCATTAAACCATGTCGTTGTCCAAACGCAGTCAATGCACATGTTTTGAATAGAATAGTTAGTCATACCTTTAGAGCCTCATCATTCCTCAGCTAACAGCTTTGTTAGAGTGAACGTGGGTGCCCTTCTGATTCATGGCCTTCCTCGGGTCGACTTGCTGGCTGTTCTTAGAGAAACTGGCCGCGGACCTCCGAGGCATCAGCCATGCTACTGTGTGCCGGACACAGCTCATTTAGTTGCTCATCCAGCCATGTGAGCTGGCCGCCCCCCTCTCTCTCACCCCTCTCCCCCAGGCTCTCCCTTAGACCCCAGTGGTGTGGTGGCGTTTGCTGGAGCCTCTCTCTCTCTCTCTCTCTCTCTCTCTCTCTCTCTCTCTCTCTCTCTCTCTCTCTCTCTCTCTCTCTCTCTCTCTCTCTCTCTCTCTCTCTCTCTCTCCCAGTGTGAAGGAAGAACAGAGAAATCTGCCTGGCAACACAGCGTCTTCCTGCACTCCTCATCTCCCAGAGGTTGGCTGCAGATAATGACTGACAAGCAGCCGTTCTTATAGACAAAACAATTATCATAGTAGCAAAGCTAGCGAAAAAGCGGTAAGATGGTCAGAGACCTATACTGTATTTGTTGACATACAGTATTACTATACTGTACATTTCTCTGGTAAACTGCGATGGAACAGTAGGTGTGAGTTTTGTTTTCCACCATGATGCTATCTTCTCCTCAATGCTTACATCACAGTAATAGGTTAATGTAGCAGACGATGGTGCATAGCAAAATGGCTGGACCTCGCCACAGTGTGGTGACCAAGGTGAGACGGAGGACATCCATAGTGTTAACCATCATCAGTGGTTCAACTCCCACTCAGTGCTGTGTGATTACACTCCCAGAGCATGGTGGACCACTGCTGAATGCTGAGCTGAAGAACACAGTATGTTTACTGATATGAGATTTTCAGTACCTTTTCCACCGATTCACTCGGAACATTAACACATTATCCATAGATAATGACATTCTAGGCTGGAGGGAACAAAGTGTAATTGTAGATGGGATGTGGAGAAAGAGCAGTGAGACACCACAGTTTCACCGAATCTCACAACCCCAGAGCTGAAAATAACTTATGGTCCCTCAGCTAAGTGCCATCTACCCCAACAGTCTCATGTTGACAGTGTCACAGTGACCCCACCGCAAACTGCTTGGGCTGGCTTTATTACAATACTCTGGTAAAAGGTCACTGTGCCAATAAACATCTTCGTTATCTACCGTAGCTACCTGCCTGCCTGTCTGATGTTGACAGCAAAACAAAGTCCTTCAGAGTTTCAATCAGACAAAGACAAGGACTGGAGGAGAGGAGAACAGTGGAGTAGTAACATAAAAAGATCCTCCACTGATTCGAATTCTCTCTCAGTCTCATCCACTGCAGGCTTCTCATTACGACACAACTCTATTTAATTACTTTGAGACGGAGGCTTCCTCATGGCGTAATGATGCGTACAGCCATACTAATGTCTAGATTGGTTGTAAATGAACAGATTAGGCCCCTACATCAATTCTCTGCTTTGAGGGAAACCTCATTAACACAAGGTGCTGCTCTGTTGCTCTGATGTTAAAAAAGACAGTAACAGAAAAACAATGAGACTTAGGGAACAACGTATTCCGTCAGAGACGAGGTAGATGTTAAAAATGGCGGGTGCGTGCATGACAGGGAAATGACAGCACTCTCTGCGATGCTTCTGCTCTAATCCTTATAATTATCTCTGTATGAGACCTGAGCAGGAAGAACATAAGGAATTTCATCATTGTAGTTCACACAGGGAGGCCCTTTCATTGTGGCCCATTTTCATAGATATTACTGAATTAGATTAACCTCCTGGGTTATTTTCATTAATAAATATGAGATAAGAAATGATTACTAGGGTACTTTGTACGCTGTCAAATGACTGTACTTCAATGAAAGAAGAGGGACAACAAAAAGTTTCAGATCAATTTTGTTCTTGTCTGGCAGAGGGGGAAGAAGAGAATAGGAGAAGAGAGGGTTGGTGGTTGTCTCTGCAGTTAACAGATCAAAGAGCCACTCATTCAGTTTGGGGGAAAGATAATGAACCAGTCATTTCTAGCCCTGAGATTCTCATGTGAGGAAACAAAGCCATTCATTATCCATCAGAGAGGTGCTGGGGAAAATTTACATTGTTGCCTCATGCTGACAGACAATTAAACAGTCTTCCATCCATGTCAAACGTCTGAGACAGGAGGAGTGTGTTTGGGATGCTTATTGGGACTTTTTCTCAGCCCAATTTTGAAGTCTGTCGCTAAGACTTCCAGTGCCACCACACAAAGCCGCTTCCAGAGTATCGGGGGTAATTTGTCAAATTGATTCTAGATTCAGCCCAATGCTTTCCATTAAGCTAGTAAAAAGCTACTTATAGACAACAACAATAAAAATTAATTATGGCAACATTGCATAAGTATTATGGGAATACCGGTATGTGTAATACAGTGCTATTGTTTGCATATGATTTGCATCATTTCTAGTAGATGCTGGACACTGTGGCCAGGTCTGCAGATTGAATGGCTGCAGACTTTTGCTCATAACTATCAGTCATACTGACAAAGCATGACACACCACTTCCCAAATGACTCCACTGCCGAGACTAGTGCTCTGAGAGGACCAAGAACCACTCTTAGGTCTAGCTTTTAGTTTATATAAGAGAGCATAACACACTTTGGCCATTAGTTTTAATATTAAACTTTCTATGGATTTGCTCTCTCCAAACAAATTTTAGCATTTGAAATAAAAAGTTGCAACTCTGTTTTTCTGGTCTAATGTAAGGTTCTGTATTTATTTTCTTAGTCATCCTTGTGTTCTTGAACGTAGCCCTGTTTCTTTGTGTTCTTGAACGTAGCCCTGTCTTTCATTTTTGTTCATTGATTTCACCTGTGTTAGTTACTCACCTGGTCTCATCAGCTCCTTATTTAGTTCAGTTCTTTCTGTTTCTGCCTTGTGAAGTATTGTTCGTTTTGACTCTACTAAGCCTTTTCCTAGCCTGTTTGTGAGAACCAGTTTTAGCCTTCAGTCCTAGTTTTGATTCTCCTGCCTGTTTGCCTACCTGTGTATGACCATTGCCTGCCTGTGACCACGATTCCTGCCTTCTGTGAAGGCGTAATAAACACCTGCCGCGCTCTGCGTGTGAATCTACACCTTTTTCTCCCTGAGTATTCATTACATTTAAGATGGTTAAGCAATGACAAAAGTGATGTCGGTAGCAGTAAAAGATTCCACCTAAATATCAGAAATAAGTATCAAACCATTGTAGTATTATTGGGCTCCATGCAGCCCTTTAAATCAGCCCAGTTTCTGCTGACACAGACACCCGTCTTTCCCCTTCGATGTTTCAGGGAGAACTTAATTCAATCATTGTCATATTGATCCTGGCACCTGAAATTCTCCTGACACAATGCTAGTGGAACAGCTCCTGTGTTTAGGAGACTAAGCATTATTGAACTTGCAATAACTCCAACCATTTTCTACATAATATCTGACAGGCTCTAAGCATATTTCTCACTGGTGTTTGGAACTGTGTTATGTATCCATTCTACTGTCCCACAAGAGAGATAGGATGAACAGGTGGTGGAATATACTGTAGACTCAATGCACAGACCTTGTTTGATGTTAATGCAATTGTACTACAGTAGACAGAGCATATGACTGGCAAAAGGGATATGATCATCCACCTTCTCACGATTGTTCTCAATCGAAACAATCTAATTATGAGACAAGAAACATCAAATGTAATTGTTTTTTAATTAAAACAGTGGTTAGAAATCAATAAATGTTTGTTTAATCCTATCAAGTGTTAGGTTTATGACTGAAAAATATTCCAATATGAAGAGTAAAATACATTGAGATCTAACTCATAAACCTGAGAAGTAGCCCTGAAATCCAATCCAAAGTAGGTTGCACAGTGTCAGTTGGGAACTGATAGAGTTTAAGAATAGTTCTGAATCCAGGCAGATAAAGTATCGGGTGGTTAGCTGGGTAGAACGCTCAGTCTTTCACACACTGGGGGAGAGAACATTTTCTCCTGGGATCTATCTATGGGGAACCTTGCCATGATAATTTACACAGCAACAACACCCCGCTCTGTTTCATCAACACATTCCCCTAATTATACGCCATACATTAAGTCATTATGAAATATCCTGGTGCATTGTGGGAATTTCCCGCTCACACTGCGAGCCTGGGGACTATAATTATGAGTGGCGGAAGAGAGAGGAAAAAATAAAGATACACTGGGGACGGTTTTCCCTACACACACACACACACACACACGCGTGCTCTGGAGGAGAACGGAGGGAAAACCAATCATCAATAAGGGAATTGCGTTTCCCCTGCTATCCCCCTGGGATGGCCCACTGCCAAGCCACTAAAAGCTGCCGCCAGGCCTAAGAGTTATTTTTACCATTGACTATTTTCTGCGTTATAATATTGCTGCATGACCATTAGTCACTAAAGTAGTAGGCAGCCATTAATACGAGACAAAATAATGCAGCTCGGGTCTTTCTTGCCTGCTCGCTAAGCACTGCCTTATTAGGGTTGTGTTTCACATCCCATTGGCATGTCTCAGCATTGATGACTGTGCACAGGCACACGACTAACTCCATCCATCATAACACAGGTAGACAGCCTCACTAAACTGAAACCAAGATGAACATTTCTGTGCAGAATGACATGGTTCACCATATCCAAAATATAAAAGCCTCTTCATGTGAAACAAGGTCAGTGTACAGGGCATGTGGGACTCCAACAAAAAGAGTCCCACATGCCCAAAGCCTAGCACTGTCCATCCCATCCCCCTGCTGAGATGAGATGAGAGGGAGGGTAGCGGGTAGCAGTCCGACACAAACAGCCAGAGGTCTACTATACTTACAGCCAGGAGGATCTGCAGGGAGCTGTGGGCCACCTCCACATACTGGTACTCCAGCAGACAGCCTGCGATGCTGATGTAGCGGTGGTCCTCTGGGGCCCAGGACGGAGGAGGGGTGACGGGCGTCACCCTGCAGCCTGGACCGTTCTCCATCCACCAGGACCGGTGCATGGAAATGTTGAAGGTCATGATCAGGTCACTGTCCTGCAGGCAGAAACAATAGAGCGAGAGAGAGAGAGGGAGAGAGAGCGCGAGAGAGAGAGAGAGCGTGAGAGAGAGAGAGAGAGCGAGAGAGAGAGCGAGAGAGAGAGCGAGAGAGAGAGCGAGAGAAAGAGAGCGCGAGAGAAAGAGAGCGCGAGAGAGAGAGAAAGAGAGAGAGAGAGAGATACTGTAGGTACTACTGTTTTGTAGATCGGGGGTGTGGGGGATACCCAAGCTAATTTAAGATTACACATCTGTCTGCCAGTGATTTAACAGCGTAGGTCAAACACCCAGCGCTCCACAATATTCTAATCAAGATAAAATGTGTTCATTGGCATTGAACAATGGCTAATAAGGTGAAAAACCTCCCCTCTGTGACTTCTCTACGCTACCCCTTTCCTACCCTTTAAAAAGGGTGCACAGCCTGCAGGAGATTGAGATTCTTATTTAATTCCATGTGTATTTTACTTTCAATAATGACCCTAATTATGACATTTGTTTTTAAGAATAATCTTTCATTCTGAAGTGGGAAAAGCATTGTACTACTGCTGCTTTGGCAGTATTTCATCATGAGTCAAGTTAAAAGCTTTGCTTAACATTCTGCAACACAATTATATATTCTGCCTCTTTCCCGGCATCTCGGAAGGCTATTCATTCTGAGCAGAACAAGAGTACACAGCAAGTAAAACTAAGCCAACATGCATTTAGCTTTCGAATGCCATTTATTTTACAATCAAGCGGCGGAAGAAATCCCATTTCTCAAATCCCAGCTCTGCACTTTTCTGTGCCATTTCCAGCGCTAGCGATCCAACTGCTGGCGTACAAAAAGCACTTGTGACACCCAGGGTCATTTGAGTCAATGGCAGCTATCCAAGCTGAGGATAATTCTAGTGGGTATTGAGAGAGAAGTGTGCATGCACACGTCCTAAATCCAACTATAACAAATTAAGAGGGAATGAAACAAAATCCATAATCTCAGAAATGGTACTTCTAGCTCCTAAACCTCTACCCGGTTCTCACGTCTACGAACGCATGACTGAATATATTTGATTCACGCATTATCACCCTCTGCTCGATTGACTCTCCCTAAAGACCTGCATTTTCACATTTCAACTCACAATTCTGAGCACTGCTTAAATCAGACAAGCGTGCCTTCGAGCCCTACATTTGCCATTGCCTGCTGCGCAGTGTATCGGTTATTTTAGCGTAAAACCTTGGTATTTGGTACAGAGACAAGCATTCCCTCTCACTTACAAAGCCAAGTAACACCACCCACTTTTTTTTCTTCCAAACAACACTTATCAACCAGCTCCAACTTTTATTTTCTCCTGCTCTCAGAGAGTGAATCATCCGGGGGATTGGGTTCAGTGGCATTACTGCATATCAATATCTATCATTCCTCTGCCTCTAGAAATGGTGCCAGTGTTTGTCCACAGAAGGGCGTGAGTGTTGCGATAAACTGCTTTTAATTCATCTTGAAATCCACATCAGGCGGAAATGTTTTGTCGGATCCTTGCCAAACAACAAACCCACAGCATAATTATTGTCAGCTTGTGTGTCTCATTGAGGAGTGGATATTGATGGAGCAGGCTCTCCAATACAATCAGAAATGCAAGGCCTCATCCAACACAGGTCCAGTGCCAGACTACTTAAATGTTCCAGATTGTAATTACATTAAAACCTGCAAAGTGGACAAAGAAATACATGAAATGCCTGAAATTAAAGCTGGAATCTATAGCAGTAAAATTGTCAGGTCTGTTTGCAAAATTACAACAAGACGTTACTTCAAACACAGTTTTTCCCTCGGACATCCTTGCACCCATGTACATACAGTGGGGAGAACAAGTATTTGATACACTGCCGATTTGGCAGGTTTTCCTACTTACAAAGCATGTAGAGGTCTGTAATTTTTATCATAGGTACACTTCAACTGTGAGAGACGGAATCTATAACAAAAGTCCAGAAAATCACATTGTATGATTTTAAGTAATTAATTTGCATTTTATTGCATGACATAAGTATTTGATACATCAGAAAAGCAGAACTTAATATTTGGTACAGAAACCTTTGTTTGCAATTACAGAGATCATACGTTTCCTGTAGGTCTTGATCAGGTTTGCACACACTGCAGCAGGGATTTTGGCCCACTCCTCCATACAGACCTTCTCCAGATCCTTCAGGTTTCGGGGCTGTCGCTGGGCAATACGGACTTTCAGCTCCCTGCAAAGATTTTCTATTGGGTTCAGGTCTGGAGACTGGCTAGGCCACTCCAGGACCTTGAGATGCCTCTTACGGAGCCACTCCTTAGTTGCCCTGGCTGTGTGTTTCGGGTCGTTGTCATGCTGGAAGACCCAGCCACGACCCATCTTCAATGCTCTTACTGAGGGAAGGAGGATGTTGGCCAAGATCTCGCAATACATGGCCCCATCCATCCTCCCCTCAATACGGTGCAGTCGTCCTGTCCCCTTTGCAGAAAAGCATCCCCAAAGAATGATGTTTCCACCTCCATGCTTTACGGTTGGGATGGTGTTCTTGGGGTTGTACTCATCCTTCTTCTTCCTCCAAACACGGCGAGTGGAGTTTAGACCAAAAAGCTCTATTTTTGTCTCATCACACCAAATGACCTTCTCCCATTCCTCCTCTGGATCATCCAGATGGTCATTGGCAAACTTCAGACGGGCCTGGACATGCGCTGGCTTGAGCAGGGGGACCTTGCGTGCGTTGCAGGATTTTAATCCATGACGGCGTAGTGTGTTACTAATGGTTTTCTTTGAGACTGTGGTCCCAGCTCTCTTCATGTCATTGACCAGGTCCTGCCGTGTAGTTCTGGGCTGATCCCTCACCTTCCTCATGACCATTGATGCCCCACGAGGTGAGATCTTGCATGGAGCCCCAGACCGAGAGTGATTGACCGTCATCTTGAACATCTTCCATTTTCTAATAATTGCGCCAACAGTTGTTGCCTTCTCACCAAGCTGCTTGCCTATTGTCCTGTAGCCCATCCCAACCTTGTGCAGGTCTACAATTTTATCCCTGATGTCCTTACACAGCTCTCTGGTCTTGGCCATTGTGGAGAGGTTGGAGTCTGTTTGATTGAGTGTGTGGACAGGTGTCTTTTATACAGGTAACGAGTTCAAACAGGTGCAGTTAATACAGGTAATGAGTGGAGAACAGGAGGGCTTCTTAAAGAAAAACTAACAGGTCTGTGAGAGACGGAATTCTTACTGGTTGGTAGGTGATCAAATACTTATGTCATGCAATAAAATGCTAATTCTTTACTTAAAAATCATACAATGTGATTTTCTGGATTTTTGTTTTAGATTCTGCCTCTCACAGTTGAAGTGTACCTATGATAAAAATTACAGACCTCTACATGCTTTGTAAGTAGGAAAACCTGCAAAATCGGCAGTGTATCAAATACTTGTTCTCCCCACTGTATATATTTTGTCATCATGATGCTGGATGCTCATTTCCTCAAAACATAAACAATAACAAATGCTGTTGCGCCTATCGTGGATCTCAATTTATTGTAAAATCAATTTTGTCCTCCCGAGTGGTGCAGCGGTCTAAGGCACTGCATCACAGTGCTAGAGGCGTCACTACAGAGCCGGGTTCGATCCCAGGCTGTGTCTCAGCCAGCCGGGACCGGGAGACGCATGAGGCGGCACACAATTGGCCCAGCGTCGTCCGGGTTAGGGGAGGGTTTGGCCGGCCGGGATGTCCTTGTCCCATCGAACTCTAGCGACTCCTTGTGGCGGGCCGGGCGCATGCGCGCTGACTTCGGTCACTAGTTGTACGGTGTTTCCTCCGACACATTGGTGTGACTGGCTTCCGGGTTAAGCGAGCAGTGTGTCAAGAAGCAGTGCGGCTTGGCAGGGTTGTACGGGAGTTGCAGCGATTGGGACAAGACTGTAACTACCAATTTGGATATCACGAAATTGGGGAGAAAAAAGGGGTTCATTTAAAAATATATATATATTTCAACTGCTCATAACTTTACCCACCACTATACCATAATGGCCTGCTGGTATGTGAAATCTTAGGTACTGTCGACCTAAATCTACTAGCTGGACTAGCACACCTCTGCCTGTCCCCTAGCACTTAGGGCAGACCCAGCTCAGTGTGACAGGTGTGTTCTCATGCCTCCTCATATGAAGAGAGACAAGTGGTAAATAAAGAGTGCTAGATGTGGAGAGAAGGAGAGGAGGGCCAGGTTGCTGCTGTCTACCTCTCTGTGTCTCCCTGCCTCTGTATCTGCTGTAATGAACGTCAGTCGTGTGGACAAACACTATCCATCACCAGTCAAATTGCGGGAGAGAAGGAGTGGTGAGTGTACAGCTCAGCACATCGCTGTTCCATCTGCAGTAGCACAGGGATGCCTGCCTTACTAGCAGACAAACACCTTTCCATTACCCTTTGACTGACTGTTGGTGTGGCTCAGCATAATTTTGGAACCAGTACAAGGACAGCGTGAGAGGTAGGTATTATTGAGAATGGACTAGTTGTTATTACTCCTACTAAATAGTAAGGTGATGTTGATGTCTGGGCTTTTCTTGATGCAATCAACGGTTGACAGGAGTTGTTGTCATCTTCCATGCTTGATGACTGCAGAAGGATATGCTAACACGGCCCTGGTAACTAACAGAGTTGTCTTTAAAACCCTTTCCTAAAGTCTAATGACCATATCGCCCTCTAATGGCCTCATGGGTGGAATGTTATTAATATTTTTCATAATTAATTAAGTTTTGTTATATTACAGTCTTCTGTGATGCATATAAAGTGTAATATTGGGATGCAAACTCAAATAGAATACATTTCAACTCTATATCTGAAATGGTACAGGTGTCTTCTTTTTTTAAGCCCATAACCATGTGTGGTGAGGTGGATACTTTTGTTTCAAAGTAGATTTGTTTAAGACTACCAAGAAACACTGTGTGACACGGATTTAGCCTACTGCAGTAAATTAAATACTGTACAACAAAAACGAAGTCACCTGTCACGAATTCAGCCGAGGCTGCTCCTCCTCCTTGCTCGAGCAGGCTTCGGCGTTCGTCGTCACCGGAGTACTAGCTGCCACCAATCTATGTTTCTGTGTTCTACTTGTTTTGTCTATATTGCACACACCTGGTTCCAATTACGATAATTTGTTTCCCTATTTTACCCTCTGGTTCCCTCATGGTGTTGTGCGTGATTGTTCGTTGTTTTGTTGTCATTGACATTGTGAGTCGGTATTTTCTTCCCTGCGTGGAAGATATGTTTATTTACTTGTGACAAGTAAAGTAAGTCATTGACTAAGTTCTGTGTCCTGCGCCTGACTCCGTCCTACCGCTACACACTGACACATGACATCACCAGAGAACACAAAAATGTGTAATAATTGAAAATCAGTCATATGAAGTATTAATCTAAAATCTGTAGGAACTCTCCCCGAGTGGCGCAGTGGTCTAAGGCACTGCATCGCAGTGCTAGCTGTGCCACTAGAAATCCTGATTGAAATCCAGGCTCTGTCGTAACCGGCCGTGACTGGGAGACCCATGGGGCGGCGCACAATTGGCCCAGCGTTGTCCAGGGTAGGGGAGGGAATGGCCAGCAGGGATGTAGCTCAGTTGGTAGAGCATGGAGTTTGCATCGCCAGGGTTGTGGGTTCAATTCCCATGGGGGGCCAGTATAAAAAAAAAAAAAAAAAAAAAAAAAAATGTATGCACTCACTAACTGTAAGTCACTCTGGATAAGAGCGTCTGCTAAATTACTAAAATCAACAACAAAAAAATTAAAGAAGTTGCATGGAGGCCAATGGAATTTACTTTGCTGTCCCTGTGGGTTCCATTTGTAGAGCTTTGTACTTTATTGTTGTTTCATCAGCCAGAAAATCCTTAGAAATCAATTTAAATTGGCTACAACCGTTTAAATATTACATTGATTGAGCATCAAAAGCACTGACACTACAAAGGCCAAAACAAATTGGATGGATACACTTCTATGAGAGTGGCATCTGAGTTATGTTGTTGATATATTTTAGACACCACCAGTACATTCCTGCAGCAGTATTTTCAAGATCTACAAAACATGCTTAACTAGCCCTGGCCAGGGGGATTTGCTTTCTGAACACAAAATGGGGACAGTCACACTGCTAAGTATGACAGACAGCTATGAACGAGTTGTCTGGCTACCCAAACTCCTTCCTCCGGCCAAACGTTACGTCACACCCATGGACGTTAGTTTCTTCTCCCCAATGAGTCTGGATCTGAGTACCTGCCTGACGATTTCTAGAACAAAAAGACATTCTAACCATTCTGATTGGTCCCAGAAACCGATGGGTTGGGCCAGAGCCAGAACACACGTGAGTAAAGCACCGTCTTGAAAATGAATCATTAACTTTGATACTATGATTTGTTAGAGAGGATCCAATCGCTGATTATTTTGTTTTGTACAACACCCCTCATTTTGACGTCACCACAAAGGACTTCAATGATGGCAGTCTCAGACTTAAGTATGTAGCGAACATAGAACAGTGGAAGAATTCAGTTTGCGTCGTCAGGCAAATGAAAGAGACCCAGATGGACTAGGGAACATTTCTCATTCTTTTCATGGTAGCAGGGGTCAAAATTCCCTGTAGAACGCAGGAAGAGATCAAGAGATCAGCTTTTCTATCTTTTAAGACATCAATCCAAACTCTAGAGGACTGTTCTGAGACTGTTCTGACAGGAAGGATACGCTTCTCACAACATGCTGATTTACAACTGAATGCCTAACAAAGCCTGCATGAAGTTCTGTATGTGGCAGAAAAAAAACATTCATACCATGTAAATACCACTAAACAAGTCTGTGTCTTTGAATTAAATGTATTGCACTCACAGCAGTTTGCTATGTACTGCTTAGTACCCGCTCTGTAGTAATGTTCTAGCCTTGGAGTGACTCACTGTAATCAGAACTTTGAGAAAGGGTCAAGTTGGAAAACAATAATCAGCAAACGAGTTGAAGAAATCAGACTTTGGCAGTCCTATGAGAAGTACATGCTGAACCAATGGCTGATCACAATGACTAGGCTAATTGTGTTACAAGGAGAACCAACAGAATACTCTGAAATAGATTGGGAAATAATTGTATTGTTCAGCAATAGAATACCTATGTTTCCCATTGATTACCATTTTCCATATTCAGAGAAAGTCTACATTTAAAACAAAGAATCTTAGCATGTGCCAAGTGGCTTTTATGCTACATTAATTGCACCATGGAAAAATTCATTATTTCATTGCGAACTATTAGAATACTGAGGCTTAGTTGCTAATGAGGATGGAATAGGATAGTGTTCTGTGCCAACAGAGACACTTACAGCAGGGCTACACACACTGTCAAGCACCTCATATCATTCCAAGAAATCCAGTTATCCTTTAATAACCTCCCATAACACACAATGAATGAGAACACACAAACATGCAGTAACATTACTTGACATGTAATTTGTCTACGCTAATTAGAACAGCATCATCCACCTGTGGCTGTCTCAGTCATAACATATGTTGAGCTGGACATTGGTCCTCAACTTCCAAACTGCACTCTTGTTTTGTTTGTGATTTCGGATGGTGTCTAGCAATTACTGGTACAGAGAATAGAGAGAGGCCAGGGAGAAGCTGGGGGAGGGGGGCAGAGAGAGGGGCAGGGAGAGGCTGGGGAAAGGGGCAGCTGGGCCCTGGTCTAAAGACTGGTGTCTCTAATTGCCTGTCGAGGGATGTGTCAGAACAAACAAATCAGGGGGTCAGCAATAACCATCTATACCAAACAACTATCTATAAATCAAATCAAATCATATCAAATTTTATTGGCCACATGCGCCGAATACAACAGGTGCAGACATTACAGTGAAATGCTTACTTACAGCCCATAACCAACAGTGCATTTATTTTTAACTAAAAAAAGTAAAAATAAAACAACAACAAAAAAAGTGTTGAGAAAAAAAGAGCAGAAGTAAAATGAAATAACAGTAGGGAGGCTATATATACAGGGGGGTACCGGTGCAGAGTCAATGTGCGGGGGCACCGGCTAGTTGAGGTAGTTGAAGTAATATGTACATGTGGGTAGACCAAATGGTATTGGTCATGGAAGGAGGAGGTCGTCGGGTAAGCTTGGCGTCGGGTAAGCTTGGCTTTATACATAGCTTGGGCTTTGTCGAGTAAGGCTTAAACTATGTATTTAGATTGTAGTTAGGTATTGTAGGTAGTTATCGTGGGTTGTTGTATGTAATTATTGTAGGTTAGTATTGTATTCGGCTATGCCCGGTGTAGCACGAAGCTAGCTAGCTAACCCACCACCTGGACTAGCTGGCGAGTAGCTATTAGCAACGGTATAGTTGTTTCACGCCTGAGAGTGCCTGTAATTACGCCAGCTGGCTGCCTACAATAATTACATACAATAATTGCCTACCATTCAGCTGTTTTCTAACCTCATTGTCTGAACCGTTAACGTTAGGTACCAAGTGGCTACTGTGCTTGAAATTTAGCTAGCTTGTTGCTACCTGGATAGCTACTAGTAAACAATAGCTGGAACGACCGAGCGAACAGACGCGAACTGGCTGAGTCAATTCAGTGGCTAGCTTTGCACTTGGCTAGCTAACAGTAGCTGCTAGGGGTAAGTCATAACCTACATTTGTGTTTTGTTTTTTACATATTGATAGCCCGAGTCGTTCAAGGAATTCGGGACATGGGTGACTAGTTAACGTTAGTTTGGCTCTCTCTGTGTGTTCGTGCCGTGAAAGGAGGGGTTCTTCTTTGTCTGAAAGTAATGGCTAGCTAGTTTGCTAACTATTCTAGCTAACTAACTGGCTGAATAAGTTGACGACGGACTCGCTCAAGCTGTCGGGACTAACCCACAACGTTAGACACGGACACGAACGATCTGCTTGCGTGTTGATACACTGGTGGTTTGTTGTGGCCGAGTATTGGCGCTAAACCGTGTTGTTGGAGTCCGGCATGCTAGCTGGCTGTGGCGTCTTATGACTAAGTGCCTGGACGATTTTCACAGAATAATACTGCACCTAGTTAGCTAGCTGAATAAACTAAGTTAGTCTATTCCTAGAAAACATTGAACCGCTGTAGTTTACAACAATTATAGTTTCTGAGGTGGAAGTTGGGAGAGTTATATTTGGGAGTTGTGGTGAGGGAGGCCCCGCTCTCTCCTTTCCCAGATGTTTAGTTCATTTCATTCCGATCTCCTCTGCATTATTGTAGCCATCTGCTGCAGCCTGTCAACTATGCCTCTGCCTATCCCTGTTCTCTCCTCTCCGCACAGGCTACACAAACACCTCACACCGCGTGGCTGCTGCCTCTCTAACCTGGTGGTCCCTGCACGCACCACCCATGTGGAGTTCCAGGTCTCAGGCAGCCTCTGGAACTGCCGTTCTGCTGCCAACAAGGCAGAGTTCATCTCAGCCTATGCTACCCTCCAGTCCCTCGACTTCTTGGCGCTGACGGAAACATGGATTACCACTGAAAACACTGCTACTCCTACTGCTCTCTCCTCGTCTGACCATGTGTTCTCGCATACCCCGAGAGCATCTGGTCAGCGGGGTGGTGGCACAGGAATCCTCATCTCTCCCAAGTGGACATTCTCAATTTTTCCCCTGACCCATCTGTCTATCTCCTCATTTGAATTCCATTCTGTCACAGTCACTAGCCCATTTAAGCTTAATATCCTTGTCATCTATCGCCCTCCAGGTTCCCTTGGAGAGTACATCAATGAGCTTGACGCCTTGATAGTCCTCTTTTGACCTCACCCTCTCACCGTCCCCCCCTACTCACAAGGCAGGCAATACGCTTGACCTCATCTTTACTAGATGCTGTTCGTCTACTAATCTCACTGCAACTCCCCTCCATGTCTCCGACCACTACTTTGTATCCTTTTCTCTCTCGCTCTCTTCCAACACTACTCACTCTGCCCCTACACAAATGGTAATGCGCCGTCGCAACCTTCGCTCACTCTCTCCCGCTACTCTCTCCTCTTCCATCCTATCATCTCTTCCCTCTGCTAAATCCTTCTCCCTCCAATCTCCTGATTCTGCCTCCTCAACCCTCCTCTCCTCCCTTTCTGCATCCTTTGACTCTCTATGTCCCCTATCCTCCCGGCCGGCTCGGTCCTCCCCTCCAGCTCCGTGGCTTGATGACTCATTGCGAGCTCACAGAACAGAGCTCCAGGCAGCTGAGCGGAAATGGAAGAAAACTAGACTCCCTGCGGACCTGGCATCTTTTCACTCCCTCCTCTCTAAATTTTATTCATCTGTTTCTGCTGCTAAGGCCACTTTCTACCACTCTAAATTCCAAGCATTAGCCTCTAACCCTAGGAAGCTCTTTGCCACATTCTCCTCCCTGCTGAATCCCCCCCTCCCTCTCTGTGGATGACTTCGTCAACCATTTTGAAAAGAAGGTTGACGACATCCGATCCTCGTTTGTTAAGTCAAATGACACTGCTGGTCCTGCTCACACTGCCCTACCCTATGCTTTGACTTCTTTCTCCCCTCTCTCTCCAGATAAAATCTTGCGACTTGTGACGGCAGGCCGCCCAACAACCTGCCCGCTTGACCCTATCCCCTCCTCTCTTCTCCAGACCATCTCCGGTGACCTTCTCCCTTACCTCACCTCGCTGATCAACTCATCCTTGACCGCTGGCTATGTCCCTTCCGTCTTCAAGAGAGCGAGAGTTGCACCCCTTCTCAAAAAACCAACACTCTATCCCTCTGATGTCAACAACTACAGACCAGTATCCCTTCTTTCTTTTCTCTCCAAAACTATTGAGCGTGCCGTCTTTAGCCAACTCTCTTGCTATCTCTCTCAGAATGACCTTCTTGATCCAAACCAGTCAGGTTTCAAGACTGGTCATTCAACTGAGACTGCTCTTCTCTGTGTCACGGAGGCTCTCCGCACTGCTAAAGCTAACTCTCTCTCCTCTGCTCTTGTCCTTCTAGACCTGTCTGCTGCCTTTGATACTGTGAACCATCAGATCCTCCTCTCCACCCTCTCCGAGCTGGGCATCTCCGGCGCGGCTCACTCTTGGATTGCGTCCTACCTGACCGGTCGCTCCTACCAAGTGGCGTGGCGAGAAGCTGTCTCCGCACCACGTGCTCTCACCACTGGTGTCCCCCAGGGCTCAGTTCTAGGCCCTCTCCTATTCTCCCTATACACAAAGTCACTTGGCTCTGTCATATCCTCACATGGCCTCTCCTATCATTGCTACGCTGACGACACACAACTAATCTTCTCCTTTCCCCCTTCTGATAACCAGGTGGTGAATCGCATCTCTGCATGTCTGGCAGACATATCAGTATGGATGACGGATCACCACCTCAAGCTGAACCTTGGCAAGACGGAGCTGCTCTTCCTCCCGGGGAAGGACTGCCTGTTCCATGATCTCGCCATCACGGTTGACAACTCCGTTGTGTCCTCCTCCCAGAGTGCGAAGAGCCTTGGCGTGACCCTGGACAACACCCTGTCGTTCTCCGCTAACATCATGGCGGTGACCCGATACTGTAGGTTCATGCTCTACAACATTCGGAGAGTACGACCCTGCCTTACACAGGAAGCGGCACAGGTCCTAATCCAGGCACTTGTCATCTCCCGTCTGGATTACTGCAACTCGCTGTTGGCTGGGCTCCCTGCCTGTGCCATTAAACCCCTACAACTCATCCAGAATGCCGCAGCCCGTCTGGTGTTCAACCTTCCCAAGTTCTCTCACGTCACCCCGCTCCTCCGCACACTCCACTGGCTTCCAGTTGAAGCTCGTATTTGCTACAAGACCATGGGGCTTGCCTATGGAGCTGTGAGGGGAACGGCACCTCCGTACCTTCAGGCTCTGATCAGTCCCTACACCCAAACGAGGGCATTGCGTTCATCCACCTCTGGCCTGCTGGCTCCCCTATCTCTGCGGAAGCATAGTTCCCGCTCAGCCCAGTCAATACAGTTCACTGCTCTGGCACCCCAATGGTGGAACAAGCTCCCTCACGACGCCAGGACAGCGGAGTCACTCACCACCTTCCGGAGACATTTGAAACCCCACCTCTTTAAGGAATACCTGGGATAGGATAGAGTAATCCTTCTACTACCCCCCCCTTACCCCAACCCAAAAACAAAAAAAACATTGTAAAGTGGCTATAAGGTGAATGCACCTATTTGTAAGTCGCTCTGGATAAGAGCGTCTGCTAAATGACGTAAATGTAAATGTAGAGTTAAAGTGACTATGCATAAATAATTAACAGAGTAGCAGCAGCGTAAAAGGATGGGGTGGGGGGGCAGTGCAAATAGTCCGGGTAGCCATGATTAGCTATTCAGGAGTCTTATGGCTTGGGGGTAGAAGCTGTTGAGAAGTCTTTTGGACCTAGACTTGGCACTCCGGTACCTCTTACCGTTCGGTAGCAGAGAGAACAGTCTATGACTAGAGTGGCTGGAGTCTTTGACAATTTTGAGGGCCTTCCTCTGACACCGCCTGGTATAGAGGTCCTGGATGGCAGGAAGCTTGGCCCCAGTGATGTACTGGGCCGTACGCACTACCCTCTGTAGTGCCTTGCGGTCGGAGGCCAAGCAGTTGCCATACCAGGCGGTGATGCAACCAGTCAGGATGCTCTCGAGGGTCAGCTGTATAATTTTTTTGAGGATCTGAGGACCCATGCCAAATCTTTTCAGTCTCCTGAGGGGGAATAGGCTTTGTCGTGCCCTCTTCACGACTGTCTTGGTGTGGTTGGACCATGATAGTTCGTTAGTGATGTGGACACCAAGGAACTTGAAGCTCTCAACCTGTTCCACTACAGCCCCGTCGCATGCTCAGTCCTCTTTTTTTTCCTGTAGTCCACAATCATCTCCTTTGTCTTGGTCACGTTGAGGGAGAGGTTGTTGTCCTGGCACCACAAGGCCAGGTCTCTGACCTCCTCCCTATAGGCTGTCTCATCGTTGTCGGTGATCAGGCCTACCACTGTTGTGTCGTCGGCAAACTTAATGATGGTGTTGAAGTCGTGCCTGGCCATGCAGTCATGGGTGAACAGGGATTACAGGAGGGGACTGAGCACGCACCCCTGAGGGGCCCCCGTGTTGAGGATCAGTGTGGCAGATGTGTTGTTACCTACCCTTACCACCTGGGGGCGGCCCGTCAGGAAGTCCAGGATCCAGTTGCAGAGGGAGGTGTTTAGTCCCAGGATCCTTAGCTTAGTGATGAGCTTTGAGGGCACTATGGTGTTGAATGCTGAGCTGTAGTCAATGAATAGCATTCTCACGTAGGTGTTCCTCTTGTCCAGGTGGGAAAGGGCAGTGTGGAGTGCAATAGAGATTGCATCATCTGTGGATCTGTTGGGGCGGTATGCAAATTGGAGTGGGTCTAGGGTTTCTGGGATAATGCTGTTGATGTGAGCCATGACCAGCCTTTCAAAGCACTTCATGGCTACAGACGTCAGTGCTACGGGTAGGTAGTCATTTAGGCAGGTTATCTTAGAGTCCTTGGGCACAGGGACTATGGTGGTCTGCTTGAAACATGTTGGTATTACAGACTCAGTCAGGGACATGTTGAAAATGTCAGTGAAGACACTTGCCAGTTGGTCAGCACATGCTCGGAGTACACGTCCTGGTAATCCGTCTGGCCCTGCGGCCTTGTGAATGTTGACCTGCTTAAAAGTCTTACTCACATCGGCTACGGAGAGCGTGATCACATAGTCATCCGGAACAGCTGGTGCTCTCATGCATGCTTCAGTGTTGCTTGCCTCGAAGCGAGCATAGAAGTGGTTTAGCTCGTCTGGTAGGCTTGTGTCACTGGGCAGCTCGCGGCTGTGCTCCCTTTGTAGTCTGTAATAGTTTTCAAGCCCTGCCACATCCGACGAGCGTCAGAGCCAGTGTAGTACGATTCAATCTTAGTCCTGTATTGACTCTTTGCCTGTTTGATGGTTCGTCGGAGGGCATAGCAGGATTTCTTATAAGCGTCCGGGTTAGAGTCCCGCTCCTTGAAACCGGCAGCTCTACCCTTTAGCTCAGTGCGGATGTTTCCTGTAATCCATGGCTTCTGGTTGGGGTATGTACGTACGGTCACTGTGGGGACGACATCATCGATGCACTTATTGATGAAGCCAGTGACTGATGTGGTGTACTCCGCAATGCTATCTGAAGAATCCCGGAACATGTTCCAGTCTGTGCTAGCATCATCTGCGTCATCTGACGAGCAAAACCTCGAGACTTCCTTAGTATTTGATTTTGTGCACCAGCTGTTGTTTACAAATATACACAGACCGCCACCCCTTGTCTTACCGGAGTCAGCCGTTCTATCCTGCCGATGTAGCGTATAGCCCGCTAGCTGTATGTTATCCATGTCGTCGTTCAGCCACGACTCGGTGAAACATAAGATATTACAGTTTTTAATGTCCCGTTGGTAGGATAACCGTAATCTTAGGTCATCCAATTTGTTCTCCAATGATTGAAGATTGGCTAATAGGATTGATGGAAGAGGCAGTTTACTCGCTCGCCGTCGGATCCTTACAAGGCACCCCGCCCTACGTCCACGATATCTCCGTCTCTTCCTCATGCGAATGACGGGGATTTGGGCCTTGTCGGGTGTCTGTATGATATCCTTTGCGGCCGCCTCGTTGAAGAAAAAATCTTCGTCCAATACGAGGTGAGTAATCGCTGTCCTGATATCCAGAAGCTCTTTTTGGTTATAAGAGACGATGGCAGAAACATTATGTACAAAATAAATTACAAATAACGCGGAAAAACACACATAATAGTACAATTGGTTAGAGGGCTGTAAAACGGCAGCCATCTTCTCCGGCACTGTTTTCATACTGCTGAGTAAGTTGATAAACCTATACACCAGGATGTGTAGGCCTACTTGTTTTGAATGAGTTAGTAGTGAGGAGTTGGTTCAGAAGAATGTTTGATGATAATTTGGAATGATGTATAACACATAGTAAACATTAACTTCAATACACTGAGGATTACTTATCAGTACAACATGTCTCCCCTAATTCAATCAGACTTCACTTTTCAACTCCTGTCCATATAAAGTACAATGCATAATGCATAGGCTGTATGTGTCCGCTTTCTAACTGTCATCCACGAAAGCAGAGTGATCCTTGAAACTCTGTCTCCCTCTCCGATGGCTTCTACCTCGGGTTCAGATCCTCAGAGCTCCCCCTCATCGGACCGTGAGGTTGTCTGAGACTCCGGCCTCTTCATCATCCATGATGGATTCTACAGCTGGCTCGAGTCCATCGGGCCCCACCGCCCTACGGTCCTCGAGGGGTTTGCGAAACCATTCGAGGCAAAAGAACGGCCGGACCTCCTCAGTCATTGCACCAGCTGTCGTTATCGGCGGTTCGCGGGGCAATCCTGGAGCGCGAGTACAGGACATTACAAGGCTGCTTCCAAATGTTCTACGAAAGCTTCCGGGAGCTGACGCTGTCGTAGTCCATGTGGGGTCAAACGACATTAGAAGGGCTAGCTCGGAACTGCTGAAAATGGATTTTAACCTCTTAAGGATCTGACCCTTTTTTTCAATTTTCGCCTAAAATGATGATATTAAAAAATATATACTTTTGCAGTTTAGGTGCAATTTAGATTTTGGCCACTAGATATCAGCAGTGTGTGTGCAAAGTTTCAGATTGATCCTGTGAAGGGTTGCAATACTGGACTATTTTGTATCAAGTCTGCCCAAATGTGCCGAATTGGTCAATTGATACATTTTCAAGTACATAACTATAGAGAACATACAAAAATGATATGGTAATACAAAATGTAAGTTTACACACTCCCAGGAATGTCATACATGATGGATCATTAGCTTATAATAATAATAATAATAATATGCCATTTAGCAGACGCTTTTATCCAAAGCGACTTACAGTCATGTATGCATACATTTTTACGTATGGGTTTTCAAAAAGCGGCCAACTCTTTCGGGTCCGGTACCATCATTGGGCCACGGGTGTGAAAGATTCAGCAGGCTACTGTCATTACACACCTGGCTAAAAGATTACTGTAGCTCTGCACTATCTGCTCAAACATAAATAACATTATCATGTCTACTTCGGATAAGCTTCCCAGTAAAGCAATAAAAACAATCAAGCATACCAGAAAAGTACTAAAAAATTGCCCACATTAACATATGTAGCCTAAGAAACAAGGTTCTTGAAATCAATAACTTTCTAGTAACAATTGACATACATTTGATGATACAGTGGTAGCAATACATGGTTATAACATCTACAGAAAATACAGAAATGCTTAGAGAGGATCTCATGTTAAATACTGTTAAAGTAATATGGCTACAGGTTCACCTGCCTCACCTAAAGCCCAATCTTGTGGGAAGTTGCTATAGACCACCCTATTTGGATAATATGTGTGAAATGCTTTATAATATATCTGATATCAATAGAGAGATACTTTTTCTGGGTGACCTAAATATTCACTGGCTTTCATTAAGCTGCCCACTCAAGAAAAAGCTTCAAACTGTAACAAGTGCCTGCAACCTGGTTCAGGTTATCAATCAACCTACCAGGGTATCTACAGTGAGGGAAAAAAGTATTTGATCCCCTGCTGATTTTGTACGTTTGTTCACTGACAAAGACATGATCAGTCTATAATTTTAATGGTAGGTTTATTTGAACAGTGATTGACAGAATAACAACAACAAAAATCCAGAAAAACACATGTCAAAAATGTTATAAATTGATTTGCATTTTAATGAGGGAAATAAGTATTTGACCCCTCTGCAAAACATGACTTAGTACTTGGTGGCAAAACCCTTGTTGGCAATCACAGAGGTCAGACGTTTCTTGTAGTTGGCCACCAGGTTTGCACACATCTCAGGAGGGATTTTGTTCCACTCCTCTTTGCAGATCTTCTCCAAGTCATTAAGGTTTCGAGGCTGACGTTTGGCAACTCGAACCTTCAGCTCCCTCCACAGATTTTCTATGGGATTAAGGTCTGGAGACTGGCTAGGCCACTCCAGGACCAGAATGTGCTTCTTCTTGAGCCACTCCTTTGTTGCCTTGGCCGTGTGTTTTGGGTCATTGTCATGCTGGAATACCCATCCACGACCCATTTTCAATGCCCTGGCTGAGGGAAGGAGGTTCTCACCCAAGATTTGACGGTACATGGCCCCGTCCATCGTCCCTTTGATGCAGTGAAGTTGTCCTGTCTCCTTGGCAGAAAAACACCCCGAAAGCATAATGTTTCCACCTCCATGTTTGACAGTGG
Source organism: Coregonus clupeaformis (assembly GCF_020615455.1). Classification (NCBI taxonomy): domain Eukaryota; kingdom Metazoa; phylum Chordata; class Actinopteri; order Salmoniformes; family Salmonidae; genus Coregonus; species Coregonus clupeaformis. The sequence goes on from NW_025534153.1 coordinate 94,584, forward strand.
GGATGGTGTTCTTGGGGTCATAGGCAGCATTCCTCCTCCTCCAAACACGGCGAGTTGAGTTGATGCCAAAGAGCTCCATTTTGGTCTCATCTGACCACAACACTTTCACCCAGTTCTCCTCTGAATCATTCAGATGTTCATTGGCAAACTTCAGACGGCCCTATACATGTGCTTTCTTGAGCAGGAGGACCTTGCGGGCGCTGCAGGATTTTAGTCCTTCACGGCATAGTGTGTTACCAATTGTTTTCTTGGTGACTATGGTCCCAGCTGCCTTGAGATCATTGACAAGATCCTCCCGTGTAGTTCTGGGCTGATTCCTCACCATTCTCATGATCATTGCAACTCCACGAGGTGAGATCTTGCATGGAGCCCCAGGCCGAGGTAGATTGACAGTTATTTTGTGTTTCTTCCATTAGCGAATAATCGCACCAACTGTTGTCACCTTCTCACCAAGCTGCTTGGCGATGGTCTTGTAGCCCATTCCAGCCTTGTGTAGGTCTACAATCTTGTCCCTGACATCCTTGGAGAGCTCTTTGGTCTTGGCCATGGTGGAGAGTTTGGAATTTGATTGATTGATTGCTTCTGTGGACAGGTGTCCTTTATACAGGTAACAAACTGAAATTAGGAGCACTCCCTTTAAGAGTGTGCTCCTAATCTCAGCTCGTTACCTGTATAAAACACACCTGGGAGCCAGAAATCTTTCTGATTGAGAGGGGGTCAAATACTTATTTCCATAATTAAAATGCAAGTCAATTTATAACATTTTTGAGATGCGTTTTTCTGGATTTTTTTGTTGTTATTCTGTCTCTCACTGTTCAAATAAACCTATCATTAAAATTATAGACTGATCATTTCTTTGTCAGTGGGCAAACGTACAAAATCAGCAGGGGATCAAATACTTTTTTCCCTCACTGTACATGCTGCAGAAATCTGCTTTAAAGCAGTATCCAAATCCATCGGATATAGTGATCACAATATAGTAGCCATATCTACGAAAACCAAAGTTCCAAAGGCTGGGCCTAATATAGTGTATAAGAGGTCAAACAATACATTTTGTAGTGATTCCTATGTTGATTATGTAAATAATATTTGCTGGTCTATGGTGTGTAATGAGGAGCAACCAGACGCTGCACTTGACACATTTATGAAATTGCTTATTCCAGTTAGTAATAAGCATGCACCCATTAAGAAAATGACTGTAAAAACTGACCCAAGATCAGCGTTTGGGAGCAATTTCCTAGCATCTGGGGGCGCCGGAGAAGATGGCTGCCGTTTTACAGCCCTCTAACCAATTGTACTATTATATGTGTGTAGTATATGTGTGTTTTTTCGCGTTATTTGTAATTTATTCTGTACATAATGTTTCTGCCATCGTCTCTTATAACCAAAAAGAGCTTCTGGATATCAGGACAGTGATTACTCACCTCATATTGGACGAAGATTTCCTACAGACACCCGACAAGGCCCAAATCCCCGTCATTCGCAGGAGAAAGAGACGGAGATATCGTGGACGTAGGACGGGGTGCCTTGTAAGGATCCGACAGTGAGCGAATAAACTGCCTCTTCCATCAATCCTATTAGCCAATGTTCAATAATTTGAAAATAAATTAGATGACCTAATATTACGGTTATCCTACCAACGGGACATTAAAAACTGTAATATCTTATGTTTCAAAGAGTCGTGGCTGAACGACGACATGGACAACATACAGCTGACGGGATATACGCTACATCGGCAGGATAGACGGGCTGACTCCGTTAAGACAAGGGGTGGCAGTCTGTGTATATTTGTAAACAACAGCTGGTGCACAAAATCAAATACTAAGGAAGTCTCAATGTTTTGCTCGCCTGAGGTAGAGTATATTATGATAAGCTGTAGACCACACTATTTACCAAGAGAGTGTTCATTTATATTTTTCATAGCTGTCTATTTACCACTACAAACCAATGCTGGCATTAATATTGCATTCAATGAGCTGTATAAGGCCATAAGTAAACAGGAAAACGCTCATCCAGATGCAGCGCTCCTAGTGGCCTGGGACTTTAATGCAGGGAAATTTAAATCTGTTCTACCTAATTTCTACCAGCATGTTAAATGTGCAACCAGAGGGAAAAAAACTCTAAACCACCTTTACTCCACACATAGAGATGCATACAAAGCTCTCCCTCGCCCTCCATTTGGCAAATCTGACCATAACTCTATCCTCCTGATTCCTGCTTATGAGCATAAACTAAAGCAGGAAGCACCAGTGACTCGGTTAATAAAAAAGTGGTCAGATGACGCAGATGCTAAGCTACAGGACTGTTTTGCTAGCACAGAATGGAAGATGTTCCGGGATTCTTCAGATAGCATTGAGGAGTACACCACATCAGTCACTGGCTTCATCAATAAGTGCAGCGATGATGTCGTCCCCACAGTGACCGTACGTACATACCCCAACCAGAAGCCATGGATTACAGGCAACATCCGCACTGAGCTAAAGGGTAGAACTGCCACTTTCAAGGAGTGGGACTCTAACCCGGACGCTTATAAGAAATCCCGCTATGCCCTCCGACGAACCATCAAACAGGCAAAGAGTCAATACAGGACTAAGATTGAATCGTACTACACCAGCTCTGACACTCGTCGGATGTGGCAGGGCTTGAAAACTATTACAGACTACAAAAGGAAGCACAGCCGCGAGCTGCCCAGTGACACAAGCCTACCAGACGAGCTAAACCACTTCTATGCTCGCTTCGAGGCAAGCAACACTGAAGCATGCATGAGAGCACCAGCTGTTCTTGATGACTATGTGATCACGCTCTCCGTAGCCGATGTGAGTAACACTTTTAAGCAGGTCAACATTCACAAGGCCGCAGGGCCAGACGGATTACCAGGACGTGTACTCCGAGCACGTGCTGACCAACTGGCAAGTGTCTTCACTGACATTTTCAACATGTCCCTGACTGAGTCTGTAATACCAACATGTTTCAAGCAGACCACCATAGTCCTGTGCCAAGGACACTAAGATAACCTGCCTAAATGACTACCGACCCGTAGCACTGACGTCTGTAGCCATGAAGTGCCTTGAAAGGCTGGTCATGGCTCACATCAACACCATTATCCCAGAGGGGGATAATAGGGGCTCTGTTGTTGTTGTTTTATTTTACTTTTTTATTTAAAAATAAATGCATTGTTGGTTAAGGGCTGTAAGAAAGCCTTTCATGGTAATGTCTACACCTGTTGTATTCGGCGCATATGGCAAATAACATTTTATTTTATTTTATTTTATTAAATCCCTGTGGATTGATGCGGGGTTGTAAAAAAAAAATTGTATGGTTGAGAGGGATGACGCAAAAGGAATGGCAAATAAGTCTGGCTGCACAACCGATTGGCAAACATACTGCAAATTGAGAAATCATGTGACTAAACTGAATACAAAGAAGAATAAACTATACTATGAAACAAAGATAACTTATACAAAGAATGATAGTAAAAAGCTTTGGAGCACCTTAAATGAAATCTTTGGCAAAAAGGCAAACTCAGCTCCATCATTCATTGAATCAGATGGCTCATTCATCACAAAACCCACTGATATTGCCAGCTACTTTAATTATTTTTTCATTGACAAGATTAGCAAAGTTAGGCATGACATGCCAGAAACAAAACACTGACCCTACACATCCAAGTATAACTGACCAAATTATGAAAGACAAGCGTTGTAATTTTGAATATCGTAAAGTGAGTGTGGAAGAGGTGATACAATTATTGTTGTCTATCAACAATGACAAGCCACCTGGATCTGACAACTTGGATGGAAAATTACTGAGGATAATAGCGGACGATATTGCCACTCCTATTTGCCATATCTTCAATCTAAGCCTACAAGAAAGTGTGTGCCCTCAGGCCTGGAGGGAAGCAAAAGTCATTCCGCTACCCAAGAATAGTAAAACCCCTTTTACTGGCTCAAATAGCTGACCAATCAGCCTGTTACCAACCCTTAGTAACCTTTTGGAAAAAATTGTGTTTGACCAGATACAATGCTATTTTACAGTAAACAAATTGACCACAGACTTTCAGCACGCTTATAAGGAAGGGCATTCAACATGCACGGCACTTACACAAATTACTGACAATTGACTGAGAGAAATTGATAATAAAAAGATTGTGGGAGCTGTTTTGTTAGATTTCAGCGCTGCTTTTGACATTATCGATCATAGTCTGCTGCTGGAAAAACGTATGTGTTATGGCTTTACACCCCCTGCTGTATTGTGGATATAGAGTTACCTGTCTAACAGAACAGAGGGTGTTCTTTAATGGAAGCCTCTCCAACATAATCCAGGTAGAATCAGGCATTCCCCAGGGCAGCTGTCAATCTTTACTAATGACCTGCCACTGGCTTTGAGTAAACCCTGTGTGTCTATGTATGCGGATGACTAAACACTATACACGTCAGCTACTACAGCGAGTGAAATCACTGCAGCACTTAACAAAGAGCTGCAGTCAGTTTCAGAATGGGTAGCAAGAAATAAGTTGTTCATTAATATAAAAGAAAAAGAAAATAAAAGCATTGTATTTGGGACAAATCATTCACTAAACCCTAAACCTCAACTAAATGAATAATGTGGAAATTGAGCAAATTGAGGTGACTAAACTGCTTGGAGTAACCCTGGATTGCAAACTGTCATGGTCAAAACATGTGGTGAAGTGAAATGAAAAAAAAAAAAACTTGTTTCAAAAAATTATAAAAGATAAATTACGGAAAAGTAATGCATATGTATGCTATGAAGCACCTAAATAAGATCTGGTGCAACCAATTACCTTCAGAAGTCACATAATTAGTTAAATAAAGTCCACCTGTGTGCAATCTAAGGGTCACATGATATGTCACATGATCTCAGTATATATACACCTGTTCTGAAAGGCCCCAGAGTCTGCAACACCACTAAGCAAGGGGCACCACCAAGCAAGCGGCACCATGAATACCAAGGACCTCTCCAAACAGGTCAGGGACAAAGTTGTGGAGAAGTACAGATCAGGGTTGGGTTATAAAAAAATATCTGAAACGTTGAACATCCCATTCTGGTCAGATGAGACTAAAATTGAGCTTTTTGTCCATCAAGGAAAACGCTATGTCTGGCGCAAACCCAACACCTCTCATCACCCTGAGAACACCATGGTGGTGGCAGCATCATGCTGTGGGAATGTTTTTCATCGGCAGGGACTGGGAAACTGGTCAGAATTGAAGGAATGATGGATGGCCTGTTTCAGTCTTCCAGAGATTTGAGACTGGGACGGAGGTTCACCTTCCAGCAGGACAATGACCCTAAGCATACTGCTAAAGCAACACTCGAGTGGTTTAAGGGGAAACATTTAAATGTCTTGGCATGGCCTAGCCAAAGCCCAGACCTCAATCCAATTGAGAATCTGTGGTATGACTTAAAGATTGCTGTACATCAGCGGAACCCATCCAACTTGAAAGAGCTGGAGCAGTTTTGCCTTGAAGAATGGGCAAAAATCCCAGTGGCTAGATGTGCCCAGCTTATAGAGACAAACCCCAAGAGACTTGCAGCTGTAATTGCTGGAAAAGGTGGCTCTACAAAGTATTGACTTTGGGGGGGGTGAATAGTTATGCACGCTCAAGTTTGTTTGTTTCACGAGAAAAAATATTTTGTATCTTCAAAGTGGTAGGCATGTTGTGTAAATCAAATGATACAAACCTCCCAAAAATCCATTTTAATTCCAGGTTGTAAGGCAACAAAATAGAAAAAATGCCAAGGGGGTGAATACTTTCGCAAGCCACTGTACATGTCAATCTTTCACGGCTCAAAGTAGAGGAGAGATTGACTTCATCACTACTTCTTTTTGTAGGAAGTACTGTCTGCTTAAACTAGTAGCACACAGCTCGTACACCCATGCATACCACACAAGACATGCCACCAGAGGTCTCTTCTCAATCCAGAACAGACTATGGGAGGCGCACAGTACTACATACAGCCATGGCTACATGGAACTCTATTCCACATCAGGTAACTGATGCAAGCAGTAGAATCAGATTTTTTTTTTTAAACATGGGCGTTGTTAATTTCTGACACCCAGAGTTCCTGAGGATTATGCTCATTGTGCAATGGAGTGTAACGGTAGCACTGTACGTCTGAGCCGTTGCTAAATGAGACCGAGACGGAGCCAGAGTCACCTCAGAGCTGGGCTGTAGGACTCCAGTATAGGGTGACGTCAGCCCAGCCACGGTTAACAAACCACTGGCTGAAAGGGAAACTGGTACTGAAACTGAATGAACCCACTCTAATGTCTGCATGGCTCGGACTGGCCAGAGCTTAATATTAGCTTTCTTGTAAACAGCATCCACCTTATAGCGGCTCTTTTGTGTTCCATTTCCAGCTGCTGCACAACAGACAATTCCTGCCAGTTGAGGAGTTTTGTCTGTTCACAGGACCATGAAATTAGCTCATTTAGCAGAACTGAATTAATTTGGTGTGATAATAATAATGGCGGACACTGCCATACTGTTCCAAAGAAACCATGGCTAATCATCAGGCCTCTATCCCATCCTATTTATCTGCTGTAGTGAAATGTCTCCTTTGTATGGAAGCCGAATGGCAAAACATGGCCTCCATTAACAGATGGGCGATTGTTTACATCGATGAATATTGCAAACACAGTATTTGAATATTTAGCATGCCTTCTTACTACAGCTACAACATCAATGTGAATGAAAACTGAGGGAAGAAAAGACAGGACAAGCAGCTCCTTCTTCTTCCAGATGAAGCTATCTCCTGCAGCATCGCTGGCTCGGCCGACTACACCACGTGACCATTAAATAACACAGGGGGAATAGCAGGGCAGAACAGAGAGAGGAGAGGAGGCCTCTGGACCAGCCCATGCACTAGCTAGCTGTTTATCAGCTCCTCTGGCATCTTATTGATCCGCTCACCGGCCTGGATATTAGAGTGGTAAATCACTTATATATAACGCATTGGGGTGGTGTGTCCCCTCCATTTGTTATCCAGGGTGGGGAAATCATTGCTATTCCCAGGCAGAATCCTCTGGCTCCGAGGCTTCTCTGAGATCCTTTTGAGCAGGTTGAGCTTGATGTAGTGGTTTTCTCTGTGACAGTTTGCCTGCCTGCTTTTACTTCCACCTGAAAGCCTGTTCAATAAGACTGGACTTTTTAACCCCTGTCGTTATGCTTTAGGAAGTGACCTTGGGAAGATAAGTAGGACCGATCTATGGTTCATGGATTAATCCTTTATGCACATGTAAGGATTAATCAAATGATTCTTCATTCTTTACAATCATTTGCAGTTGAAAATGTTCAAGCGTTACTCTCAGAATTCAATACTAAAAGGAATAGAGTATTCAAATGTTGCTGCAACAGGGCTGGCTGATTCTCTTCTCATCACTCATCTTGAAAAAATTGTTACTTAAAACGTGGAAATCAATCAATCCGCCATCATTAACACAAAGGAAAAATCTAATGATTTATTATTGAAATATTGAACAGCATGGGCGACAGAGAAAAACAAAATGGTACAATTTAAGGCTAAGTGGCAAACAATAATGCAGGCACTAGGGATGGGGGTGTGAGCATGCGGATGAGATGTAGTCGTTGTTTGTGTGTGTCTGTAAGTTGTTGTTCGTATGTTTAAGTTTGTATTTGGAGTAAAAAATAAATATATACAGTACCAGTCAAAAGTTTGGACAAACCTACTCATTCAAGGGTTTTTCTTTATTTTTACAATTTTCTACATTGTAGAATAATAGTGAAGACATCAAAACTATGAAAAAACACATATGGAATCATGTAGTAGATTCTTCAAGGTAGCCACCCTTTGCCTTGATGACAGCTTTGCACACTCTTGGCATTATCTCAACCAGCTTCAAGAGGAAGGCATTTCCAACAGTCTTGAAGGAGTTCCCACATATACTGAGCACTTGTTGGCTGCTTTTCCTTCACTCTGCGGTCCAACTCATCCCAAACCATCTCAATTGGGTTGAGGTCGGGTGATTGTGGAGGCCAGGTCATCTGGTGCAGCACTCCATCACTCTCCTTCTTGGTCAAATAGCCCTTACACAACCTGGAGGTGTGTTTTGGGTCATTGTCCTGTTGAAAAACAAATGATAGTCTCACTAAGCCCAAACCAGATGGGATGGCGTATCGCTGCAGAATGCTGTGGTAGCCATGCTGGTTAAGTGTGCCTTGAATTCTAAATAAATCACAGACAGTGTCACCAGCAAAGCACCCCCACACCATCACACCTCCTTCATGCTTCACGGTGGGAACCACACATGAGGTGATCATCCGTTCACAAAAACATGGCAGTTGAAACCAAAAATCTCAAATTTGGACTCATCAGACCAAAGGACAGATTTCCACCGGTCTAATGTCCATTGCTTGTGTTTCTTGGCCCAAGCAAGTCTCGTCTTCTTTTTGGTGTCGTTTAGTAGTGGTTTCTTTGCAGCAATTTGACCAGGAAGGCCTGATTCACGCAGTCTCCTCTGAACAGTTGATGTTGAGATGTGTCTGTTACTTGAACTCTGTGAAGCATCAGCAATCTGAGGTGCAGTTAATTGCCGATTTCTGAGGCTGGTAACTCTAATGTCTTCCTTTCCTGTGGCTTTCCTCACGAGAGCTAGTTTCATCATAGCGCTTGATGGTTTTTGCGACTGCACTTGAAGAAACTTTCAAAGTTCTTGAAATTTTCCGGATTGACTGACCTTCATGTCTTAAAGTAATGATGGACTGTCGTTTGTCTTTGCTTATTTGAGCTGTTCTTGCCATAATATGGACATGGTCTTTTACCAAATAGGGCTATCTTCTGTAAACCAACTCTACCTTGTTACAAAACTGTCACAAGCTGAGCTTGAACTCCGGTCTCAGATGTGGAGAGCTGGGGGTAATACCCCTTAGCCACAGAGGAGGTGTAGTAGGACCCAAATGAAACACCCAAGGCAATACTCCAGGCAAGTAGATTTAATGTAAAAACAAAAGTTCTTAGCACTTCAAAAATAGTCCAACAAAAGTTCTTCTCAGAAAGAGGTATACTAACAAAACAGGAGGCAAAACAAAATAACTCCACGAGGGGAGAAAAACAAACCAAAGATAACTTAGAAAACCTTACTTGGAAAGACACGGTGGAACAAAGCAGGAGACACATAGCCAGGACTCAATAACCAAGTGAGAAACAAGGGGAAAACACACAGCTAAAATACACAAGGGGAAACAAGGCACAGGTGACCTGGATCAAACTAATTAGGACACACGAGGAAGAACTAAGGCAGAGGGGAACACAGATGACCTCTAGAGGCCCGGAGACAAACAGGAGGCAGGAAGCTGACAGGACCCCCTCCTCTAGGAACGACTCCTGACGTTCCTTCCAGAACACCCCGGCCCCAGGGTGCGAAAATCTCGGATCAAACCTGGGTCCAGGATGTCCCTGGCTGGAACCCAGGAGCGCTCCTCTGGCCCGTAGCCCTCCCAGTCCACCAGATACTGCAGAGAGTTCTGGACCCTCCGGGAGTCCAGTATCCGGCGGACTGTGTAGGCTGGCTGGCCGTCAATGATCCTGGGAGGTGGCGGGGGTCTGCGTGGGGGGGCAAAAGGAGAAGACAAGACAGGTTTAAGGAGTGAAACATGGAAAGTGGGGTTAACTCTAAGGGAGCGAGGCAGAACCAAACGATACGAAACAGGGTTAACCTTTCTAGCAATGCGGAAAGGGCCGATGTATCTCTGGGAAAGCTTCCTGGATTCGACCCGGAGGGGCAGGTTCTTAGTGGCCAACCAAACTCTTTGACCAGCTCGGAAACTAGGGCCGTCCGGCGGTGTCGATTAGCCTGACTTTGGTATCTCTGGGAGGTCCGAAGGAGGATACACCTGGCCTTCTTCCAGGTCCGCCTACAGCGTTGGACAAAGCGCTGGGCCGAGGGAACACCAACTTGCGCCTCTTCCTCTGGAAATAATGGAGGGTTGTAACCGAACTGGCATTCGAAGGGGGACAATCCGGTGGCTGAAGACTGGAGGGTGTTGTGGGCATATTCAGCCCAAATGATATAGGTGGCCCAAGACGTGGGATTACTGGCCGCCATACACCGCAGGGTGGTCTCCAGATCCTGATTAATCCGTTCCGTTTGGCCATTAGACTCTGGATGGAACCCCGACGATAGGCTGGCTGTGGCCCCAATAAGCCTGCAGAAGGCCCCCCAAAACCGGGACGAGAATTGGGGACCTCGGTCAGAGACCACGTCCAGGGGAATGCCAAATATCCGGAAGACATGGTTCATGAGGAGCTCAGCAGTCTCCTTAGCCGAGGGCAGCTTGGGCAGGGGAATAAACCGGGCAGCCTTAGAGAACCGGTCAACGATCACTAGGATGACGGTGTTGCCCTGGGATGGAGGAAGTCCCGTAACAAAGTCCAGAGAAAGGTGTGACCATGGCCTTCGAGGAATAGGTAAGGGATGGAGCAGTCCCTGGGGTCGCTGGCGTGCCAACTTTCCCTGGTTGCACACCGGGCAGGCCTCAACATAGACCTGCACGTCCTTCCTGATGGACGGCCACCAAAACCGCCGTCGGAGGAATTCCAGTGTGCGAGCACTGCCTGGATGGCATGTCAAGGGCGACTCATGACCCCACTGCAAGACGCGGGCCCGAACAGAGAGAGGAACGTACAGGCGACCGGCAGGACCACCGCCCGGATCGGGCTCATGGACAAGAGCTTCTCGTACCCCTCTTTCTAGTTCCCACTGAAGAGGTGCGACGATCCTAGACCTCGGAATAATCGATGCCAAGGGCTTCTCTTGTACCTCGGGAGAATAGGCTCGAGACAGGGCATCCGGCTTGACGTTCTTGGTGCCAGGTCGGTAAGACAGGAGGAACTGGAATCGATTAAAGAAAAGGGACCATCGTGCTTGCCGAGGGTTCATCCGCTTAGCCTGTTGGAGATATTCCAGGTTCTTGTGGTCTGTGAGAACCTGGAACGGGTGCTGAGCCCCCTCAAGCCAATGGCGCCACTCTTCCAAGGCCAGTTTTACTGCAAGTAACTCTAGATCCCCCACGTGGTAGTTGCGCTCGGCCTCAGACAGGCGGCGAGACATGAAGGCACAAGGGTGTAATCTCCCATCCTCACCCCTCTGTGACAGGACGGCTCCCACCCCCACCTCTGAGGCGTCCACCTCCACCACGAAAGGTCTTTCTGGGTCAGGAGTCACCAGAATCGGAGCAGACGTGAAGCGGCGCTTGAGATCCTCGAAGGCCCCTGCTGCTTCCGGACCCCAGTGAATCTTGGTCCCTCCTCCCTTGGTAAGCGTCGTCAAGGGGGCTACCACCGAGCTGAAATTCTTGATGAACTTCCGATAGAAGTTAGAAAAGCCAATGAACCGTTGAACCTCCTTGACCGTGGCAGGTGTGGGCCAGCTGCGGACCGCTTCGACCTTCTTGGGATCCATCTCTAGGTGCCCGGGAGTGACAATAAACCCGAGAAACTGAGTCTGAGAAACATGAAATTCACACTTCTCAGGTTTAACGTAGAGGTGATTGTCCAGGAGCCTCTGGAGAACCCGGCTAACATGCCCCTCATGCTCCTTCAGTGACCTCGAGAAGATGAGGATATCGTCCAGGTACACGAAGACGAACAGATTAAGCATATCCCGGAGAACATCATTAATCAGGGCTTGGAATACTGCGGGGGCATTGGTGAGCCCGAACGGCATCACCCGATATTCATAGTGCCCCGTGGGCGTGTTGAACGCCGTCTTCCATTCGTCACCTTGCCGGATCCGCACGAGATGGTAAGCATTGCGGAGATCCAGTTTAGTAAAAATGGAAGCCCCTTGAAGCAGCTCAAAAGCAGTGGCCATGAGAGGAAGAGGGTATCGATTCCGAACCGTGATCTTGTTGAGTCCCCGGTAATCAATACAAGGCCTAAGGCCCCCGTCCTTCTTTTCAACAAAAAGAAGCCCGCCCAGCCGGGGAAGTAGAGGCATGGATGAGGCCAGCTGCCAAGGACTCCTTAATGTAGGTGTCCATAGCGGCGTGCTCGGGGAGGACAAGGAAAAGATCCGACCTCTAAGGAGGGCAGCACCCAGGGAGTAGATCAATGGCACAGTCATACGTGCGATGAGGCGGTAAGGAAGTAGCCCGGGCCTTGCTGAACACAGCCTTGAACCGATGGTAAACACTGGGGACTAGGGAGACGTCAACAGACTCTTGAAACTGGGTACTAGGGGCTGAGGAACTCTGAAGCATACAGGTGAGTTGGCAAGTGGGACCCCAGCTTAGAATGGTGCCAGTAGACCAGTCGATCTGGGGATTATGTCTGCATAGCCAAGGGTGACCCAGGATTATAGGATACTCGGGAGAGTCAATGAGATAGAAGGTTTCCTCCTGCTGGTGTTGAGAGATGGTAAGTCGCAGGGACTGAGTCGCCTCTGTAACCTTTCCTGGTCTGCCATCTAAGGCTGTAACTGCCTGGGGATGAGGAAGTAGTTGGGTAGGGATCTTAAGTTCCTTAGCCAAGGTTACATCCAGGAAATCACCTGCGGCACCGGAATCGATCATAGCCTGGACCCGATGCTGGTGGCCCTCCCAGGACAGAGTGGCTGGAATAGCCAGGACAGCGTTAGTAGGAGGAGCTCTAATTCTCCCCATCACAGCCCTCCTGTAGCTGGGCGGGGACTGGCGTTTCCCAGCTCGGGGCAAGTGGAGCGGAAGTGGCCGGCAACCCCGCAGTAGAGGCACCGACGGCTCCCTCATGCGACGTTCCCTTTCGTTGGGAGAAAGCCTGGAACGGCCTAACTGCATGCTCTCCGGGGAATCATGGAGCAGTTCAGGAGCCGGGAAGCTCTGAATGACGGAGTCCAAACAGGAGAAACAGAGCTGCTCCGAGGAACTTGGGACTGAGACACCTGGCGGCGAGCCGTTCTCCGCTCTCTTAGACGATTGTCCAGGCGGATGGCCAAGGCTATGAGGGACTCGAGATCTCCAGCTGGTTCTCGGGTGGCTAACTCATCTTGAAGGGGCTCAGATAACCCTCCCTGAAAGCAGACCCTCAGCGCTTCATCATTCCATCCGCTCCTTGCTGCTATGGTCCGAAAATCAATGGCGAAATCTGCCGTGCTTCGGGGGCCCTGACGGAGAGACAGTAGGCGCTTGGAAGCCTCCCCGCCCACTGACAGGATGATCGAACACCCGCTTGAACTCTTCTACAAATGCAGCGTGGGAGTCACAACAGGCCTCCTGGGACTGCCACACCGCAGAGGCCCAGGCGAGCGCCTTGTCTGAAAGAAGGGTAATGATGTAGGCAATCTTGGAACGGTCTGTGGGAAAACTTGAGGGTTGGAGCTCGAAGGTGAGGGAGCATTGGGTGAGGGAAACCCTGGCAAGAGCTTGGATCCCCAGAAAAGGGCTTGGGAGGTGGTAGTCGGGGGCTCCGCCAACCGAGAAGGCCTGTCGTCACTGGGAGGTGACCTGGGGGAAGGGAGAGGACCAAGGAGGCGTTCAAAGAGCTGGTGAAGGGAACTCATCATTTCGGCCAGGAGTTGAGAATGTCTAGCCATCAGCTCCTCTTGTCGGCTGAGAACGGCTTCATGGCGCTGGAAAGAAGCCTCATGTCGAGTGATCACCGCCAACAGGTCCTGGGAACTGAGTGTTTCTGGGTCCATGATGACTTGGTTATTCTGTCACAAGCTGAGCTTGAACTCCGGTCTCAGATGTGGAGAGCTGGGGGTAATACCCCTTAGCCACAGAGGAGGTGTAGTAGGACCCAAATGAAACACCCAAGGCAATACTCCAGGCAAGTAGATTTAATGTAAAAACAAAAGTTCTTAGCACTTCAAAAATAGTCCAACAAAAGTTCTTCTCAGAAAGAGGTATACTAACAAAACAGGAGGCAAAACAAAATAACTCCACGAGGGGAGAAAAACAAACCAAAGATAACTTAGAAAACCTTACTTGGAAAGACACGGTGGAACAAAGCAGGAGACACATAGCCAGGACTCAATAACCAAGTGAGAAACAAGGGGAAAACACACAGCTAAAATACACAAGGGGAAACAAGGCACAGGTGACCTGGATCAAACTAATTAGGACACACGAGGAAGAACTAAGGCAGAGGGGAACACAGATGACCTCTAGAGGCCCGGAGACAAACAGGAGGCAGGAAGCTGACAAAAACAACTGATTGGCTCAAACGCATTAACTTTTAAGAAGGCACACCTGTTAATTGAAATGCATTCCAGGTGACTACCTCATGAAGCTGGTTGAGAGAATGCCAAGAATGTACAAAGCTGTTATCAAGGCAATGGTTGGCTACTTTGAAGAATCTAAAATCTAAAATATATTTTGATTTGTTTAACACTTTTTTGGTTACTACATGATTCCATATGTGTTATTTCATAGTTTTGATGTCTATGTCTAGTTTTGAATTCTACAACGTAGAAAATAGTAAAAATTAAGAAAAACCCTGGAATGAGTAGGTGTGTCCAACCTTTTGACTGGTACTGTATATATATATATATATCAATATATATACAGTTGAAGTCGGAAGTGTACATATACTTAGGTTGGAGTCATTAAAACACATTTTTCAACCACTCAACTAATTTCTTGTTAACAAACTATAGTTTTGGCAAGTCAGTTAGGCACAAGCCATTTTTCCAACAATTATTTACAGACAGATTATTTCACTTATAATGCAAGTATAAACAACATGGGACCATGCAGCCGTCATTTGAGAAATGTCCTCTGGTCTGATGAAACAAAAATAGAACTGTTTGGCCATAATGACCATCGTTATGTTTGGAGGAAAAAGGGGGTTGCTTGCAAGCCGAAGAACACCATCCCAACCGTGAAGCACGGGGGTGGCAGCGTCATGCTGTGGGGGTGCTTTGCTGCTGGAGGGACTGGTGCACTTCACAAAATAGATGGCATCATGAGGAAGGAAAATTACATGGATATATTGAAGCAACATCTCAAGACATCAGTCAGGAACTTAAAGCTTGGTCGCAAGCTTGATCTTGATCCAAGATGGCGTAGCAGTGCGGTCGTGGTCTTTGTTGTGTGTCTGTGTAAATAGCCAGTTTTTTTTATTTTTCGTACATATTTCCCTATCACACTTTTCATCCTTCTACAAAATATACTTTCCTGCAACCCGACTCACTCAATGTGGAACGGATTCTATTATTGACTTACCTTTTATCTAGAATCTCCAGTTGAAACCAGCTAGCCAGCTAACTAGCTACTTGCTATTAGCCACCGTTAGCGGTTTTCACCCAGAACATTGGATTTTCTGCCGGAATAACTGAATCACTGGACATTATCACCGGATCGCAACTAGCTAGCCGCAACCAAATGGATGTTGCTGTTTGGCTAATCACCACTGCCCCCGAAGCAAGCACCAGTTAGCCTTGAGCTAGCCTCGAGCCAGGCCCATATACCGGCTATCTACCTCTGTCGGGAGTAGCCAGCTAACTAGCTACTTGCTATTAGCCACTGTTAGTGGTTTTTCACCATTGTCCGTGGCCTGCACTACCTACCAGCCAGCTCTAGCCTGGACTATTATCGTCCAGTCTGCACTGTCTGCACAGCGCGTTATCGACCCAGAACATATCTGGTTTTCTGCCGGAATCACTGACTCACTGGACCTTTAACACTGGATCATTGCAGCTAGCTAGCTGCAACCAAATGGACGTTGTTGTTCGCTAATCAGCCTTGAGCTAGCCGCGAGCCAGGCCCATCTCCCGGCTATCTACCTCTCTGTCAACCGGACGGGACCTCCTAGTGTTGACACGGAGCCCCGCACAATCCAACACGACTGGTCTGCCGACGAAATCGTCTGATGTGGTTACAACAGGCTTCCCGTTACGTCACCTCTGGTGACAGAGAGGTAGATAGCCGGGAGATGGGCCTGGCTCGCGGCTAGCTCAAGGCTGGTGATGTAGAGGTTAACCCAGGCCCTGTAGCCCCCAGTATCACTCCTACTCCCCAGGTGTTATCATTTGTTGACTTCTGTAACCGTAAAAGCCTTGGTTTCTTGCACGTTAACATCCGAAGCCTCCTCCCTAAGTTTGAGATATTCACTGCGTTAGCACACTCCGCCAACCCTGATGTTCTATCAGTGTCTGAATCCTGGCTTAGGAAGGCCACCAAAAATTCTGAAATGTCCATCCCCAACTACAACATTTTCCGTCTCGATAGAATTGCCAAAGGGGGTGGGGTTGCAATCTACTGTAGAGACAGCCTGCAGAGCTCTATCGTACTATCCAGGTCTGTGCCCAAACAGTTTGAGCTTCTACTTCTAAAAATCCACCTTTCCAGAAATAAGTCTCTCACTGTTGCCGCTTGCTACAGACACCCTCAGCCCCGAGCTGTGCCCTGGACACCATATGTGAACTGATTGCCCCCCATCTATCCTCAGAGTTCGTACTGCTTGGTGACCTAAACTGTGATATGCTTAACACCCCGGCCAACCTACAATCTAAACTCGATGCCCTCAATCTCACACAAATTATCAACGAACCTACCAGGTACAACCCTAAATCTGTAAACATGGGCACCCTCATACAGTGGGGATTACAAGTATTTGATACAATGCCGATTTTGCAGGTTTTCCTACTTACAAAGCATGTAGAGGTCTGTAATTTTTATCATAGGTACATAAAAATCCAGAAAATCACATTGTATGATTTTTAAGTAATTAATTTGCATTTTATTGCATGACATAAGTATTTGATCACCTACCAACCAGTAAGAATTCCGGCTCTCACAGACCTGTTAGTTTTTCTTTAAGAAGCCCTCCTGTTCTCCACTCATTACCTGTATTAACTGCACCTGTTTGAACTCGTTACCTGTATAAAATACACCTGTTCACACACTCAATCAAACAGACTCCAACCTCTCCACAATGGCCAAGACCAGAGAGCTGTGTAAGGACATCAGGGATAAAATTGTAGACCTGCACAAGGCTGGGATGGGCTACAGGACAATAGGCAAGCAGCTTGGTGAGAAGGCAACAACTGTTGGCGCAATTATTAGAAAATGGAAGAAGTTCAAGATGACGGTCAATCACCCTCCGTCTGGGTCTCCATGCAAGATCTCACCTCGTGGAGCATCAATGATCACGAGGAAGGTGAGGGATCAGCCCAGAACTACACGGCAGGACCTAGTCAATGACCCGAAGAGAGCTGGGACCACAGTCTCAAAGAAAACCATTAATAACACACTACGCCGTCATGGATTAAAATCCTGCAGCGCACGCAAGGTCCCCCTGCTCAAGCCAGCGCATGTCCAGGCCCGTCTGAAGTTTGCCAATGACCATCTGGATGATCCAGAGGAGGAATGGGAGAAGGTCATGGTCTGATGAGACAAAAATAGAGCTTTTTGGTCTAAACTCCACTCGCCGTGTTTGGAGGAAGAAGAAGGATGAGTACAACTCCAAGAAAACCATCCCAACCGTGAAGCATGGAGGTGGAAACATCATTCTTTGGGGATGCTTTTCTGCAAAGGGGACAGGACGACTGCACCATATTGAGGGGAGGATGGATGGGGCCATGTATCGTGAGATCTTGGCCAACAACCTCCTTCCCTCAGTAAGAGCATTGAAGATGGGTCGTGGCTGGGTCTTCCATTATGACAACGACCCGAAACACACAGCCAGGGCAACTAAGGAGTGGCTCTGTAAGAGGCATCTCAAGGTCCTGGAGTGGCCTGGCCAGTCTCCAGACCTGAACCCAATAGAAAATCTTTGGAGGGAGCTGAAAGTCCGTATTGCCAAGCGACAGCCCCGAAACCTGAAGGATCTGGAGAAGGTCTGTATGGAGGAGTGGGCCAAAATCCCTGCTGCAGTGTGTGCAAACCTGGTCAAAACCTACAGGAAACGTATGATCTCTGTAATTGCAAACAAAGGTTTCTGTACCAAATATTAAGTTCTGCTTTTCTGATGTATCAAATACTTATGTCATGCAATAAAATGCAAATAACTTACTTAAAAATCATACAATGTGATTTTCTGGATTTTTGTTATAGATTCCATCTCTCACAGTTGAAGTGTACCTATGATAAAAAGTATAGACCTGTACATGCTTTGTAAGTAGGAAAACCTGCAAAATCGGCAGTGTATCAAATACTTGTTCTCCCCACTGTAGATATCATCCTGACAAATGTACCCTCTAAATACACCTCCGCTGTCTTCAACCAGGATCTCAGCGATCACTGCCTTATTGCCTGCGTCCGTAATGGGTCCGCGGTCAAACGACCACCCCTCATCACTGTCAAACGCTCCCTAAAACATATTAGCGAGTAGGCCTTTCTAACTGACCTGGCCCGGGTATCCTGGATGGATATTGACCTCATTCCGTTAGTAGAGGATGCCTGGTTGTTCTTTAAAAGTGCTTTCCTCTCAATCTTAAATAAGCATGCCCCATTCAAAAAATTCAGAACTAAGAACAGATATAGCCCCTAGTTCTCCTCAGACTTGACTGCCCTTGACCAGCACAAAAACATCCTGTGGCGTACGGCATTAGCATCGAACAGCCCCCGCGATATGCAACTTTTCAGGGAAGTAAGGAACCAATATACACAATCAGTTAGGAAAGCAAAGGCTAGCTTTTTCAAACAGAAATTTGCATCCTGTAGCACTAACACTGTAAAGTCCATGGAAAATAAGAGCACCTCCTCCCAACTGCCCACTGCACTGTGCTAGGAAACACTTTCACCACCGATAAATCTACAATAATCGAGAATTTCAACAAGCATTTTGCTACGGCTGGCCATGCTTTCCACCTGGCTACCACTACCCCGGCCACCAGCTCTGCACCCTCCGCTGCAACTTGCCCATGCCCCCCAGTTTCTCCTTCACACAAATTCAGACAGCTGATGTTCTGAAAGAGCTGAACAATCTGGACCCCTACAACTCAGCTGGGCTAGACAATCTGGACCCTTTCTTTCAAAAATTAGCCGCTGAAATTGTCGCAACCCCTATTACTAGCCGGTTCAACCTCTCTTTCGTAACGTCTGAGATCCCCAGAGATTGGAAAGCTGCCGCGGTCATCCCCCTCTTCAAAGGGAGTGACACTCTAGATCCAAACTGTTACAGACCTATATCCATCCTGCCCTGCCTTTAGAAAGTATTTGAAAGCCAAGATAACAAACAGATCACTGACCATTTCAAATCCCACCGTACCTTCTCCGCTATGCAATCCGGTTTCCGAGCTGGTCATGGGTGCACCTCAGCCACGCTCAAGGTCCTAAACGATATTATAACCGCGATCGATAAAAGACAGTACTGTGCAGCCATCTTCATCGACCTGCCCAAGGCTTTCGACTCTGTCAACCACCGCATTCTTATTGGCAGACTAAATAGCCTTGGTTTCTCTAATGACTGCCTCGCCTGGTTCACCAACTACTTCTCAGATAGAGTTCAATGTGTCAAATCGGAGGGCCTGTTGTCTGGACCTCTGGCCGTCTCAATGGGGTGCCACAGGGTTAAATTCTCGGGACGACTCATTCTCTGTGTATATCAATGATGTCGCTCTTGCTCCTGGTGACGCTCGGATCCACCTCTATGCGGACGACACCATTTTGTATACATCTGGCCCTTCATTGGACAGTGTTAACAAACCTCCAAACGAGCTTCAACGCCATACAACACTCCTTCCGTAGCCTCCAACTGCTCTTAAACACTAGTAACACTAAAGGCATGCTCTTCAACCGAACGCTGCTTGCACCCGCCCACCCGACTAGAATCACTACTCTCGGTGGGTCTGACCTAGAGTATTTGGACAACTACAAATACCTAGATGCCTGGTTAGACTGTAAACTCTCCTTCCAGACTCACATTAAGCATCTCCAATCAAAAGTTAGATCAAGAATCAGCTTCCTATTTCGCAACAACGCCTCCTTCACTCATGCTGCCAAACATGCCCTCGTAAAACTGACTATCCTACCGATCCTTGACTTCGGCGATGTCATTTACAAAATAGCCTCCAACACTCTACTCAGCAAATTGGATGTAGTCTATCACAGTACCATCCGTTTTGTCACCAAAGCCCCATATACTACCCACCATTGTGACCTGTACGCTCTTGTTGGCTGGCCCTCACTACATATTCGTCGCCAAACCCACTGGCTCCAGGTCATCTATAAATCACTGCTAGGCAAATCCCCGTCTTATCTTAGCTCACTGGTCACCATAGCAACACTCACCCGTAGTCTGCGCTCCAGCAGGTATATCTCACTGGTCATCCCCAAAGCCAACACCTCCTTTGGCCGCCATTCCTTCCAGTTCTCTGCTGCCAATGACTGGAATGAACTGCAGAAATCTCTTTAGCTGGAGGCTGTTATCTCCCTCACTAACTTTAAACGTCAGTTGTCAGAGCAGCTTACAGATCACTACACCTGTACACAGCCATTCTGAAATTAGCCCACCCAACTACCTCATCCCCATATTGTTATTTATTTTGCTAATTTGCACCCCTGTATCATCTTTTGCACATCTATCATTCCAGTGTTAATACGAAATTGTAACTATTTTGCACTATGGCCTATTTATTGCCTTACCTCCATAACTTACTACATTCGCACACACTGTATATATATTCTCTGTTGTATTTTTGACTATGTTTTGTTTACCCCATATGTAACTCGGTGTTGTTGTTTTTATCGCACTGCTTTGCTCTATCTTGGCCAGGTCGCAGTTGTAAATGAGAACTTGTTCTCAACTGGCTTACCTGGTTAAATAAAGGTGAAATAAAAATAAAATAAAAATGGGTCTTCCAAATGGACAATGACCCCAAGCATACTTCCAAAGTTGTGGCAAAATGGCTTAAGGACAACAAAGTCAAAGTATTTGAGTGGCCATCACAAAGCCCTGACCTCAATCCTATAGAAAATGTGTGGGCAGAACTGAAAAACCGTGTGCGAGCAAGGAGGCCTACACACCTGACTCAGTTACACCAGCTCTGTCAGGAGGAATGGACCAAAATTCACCCAACTTATTGTGGGAAGCTTGTGGAAGGCTACCTGAAACGTTTGACCCAAGTCAAACAATTTAAAGGCAATGCTACCAAATACTAATTGAGTGTATGTAAACTTCTGACCCACTGGGAATGTGATTAAAGAAATAAAAGCTGAAATAAATCATTCTCTCTACTATTATTCTCACATTTCACATTCTTAAAATAAAGTGGTGATCCTAACTGACCTAAGACAGGGAATTTATACTAGGATTAAATGTCAGGAATTGTGAAAAACTGAGTTTAAATGTATTTGGCTAAGGTGTATGTAAACTTCCGACTTCAACTGTATATATATATATAATACTATTATTTAAAAAACAAACGCTGTAACTGAACGCCTCTTGTATTCATATCAAAATTATAAAATCTATGGCCACACTATACAAGAGTCCCTTTATTCAAAAGATCAAATTACAACCCCTTTTCACAGGAACAAAGTCTACACAATAAATAACTATATTTCAATGAATTGCTGCTCCAATGTCTGAATCAGAGAATTTCACTACAATTTGATTTCCTTGCTGAACAGGAAGGGAGATTTATAAAAGCAATTTTCTAAGTGTAGCACAACAATAAGATATTTAATCACACTGGGGTTGTGTTAAACTCTTGTATTCAATGTGGAGTGAAAGTTAAAGTAATGGTTCATGGCTATACAAGACCTGCAATCAATGTACTGGTAACCCATTCAGGAAATGAGTTGAATGCAAACTTCTAACAATAAATTACTTTGGCAATGAATCATATGCCCTTTCTGAATGACATGTGGGCGAGACAGGGCCACATTATGTGTGACACAAACCCTCCCTTTATAGCCATAATAAGCAGAGTCAACGCAGGATCCAAACAAAGGAGGAGAGGAGAAGATCATCAGCAGCTGCGAATCAAACAGCAGTGTAGCGAGCCACTTCCACTCACAGGAAAAAATACACCAAAACTTCTCATCTACATGCCTCTTTACTGAGGTGACTCACACAAAACAGTTAGA
Organism: Coregonus clupeaformis; assembly: GCF_020615455.1. Taxonomy (NCBI): domain Eukaryota; kingdom Metazoa; phylum Chordata; class Actinopteri; order Salmoniformes; family Salmonidae; genus Coregonus; species Coregonus clupeaformis. The sequence goes on from NW_025534153.1 coordinate 116,576, forward strand.
GAGAGAGCGAGAGCAAGAGCGAGAGAGATATCAGAGAAATAAGGAGTGATAGAGTATGAGAGAGATGGATTAAAGGAGAGAAGAGCAAAATGAGTAAGAGAGACAATCAGGAGGGGAAGAAGGAGGAGGAGATCAGCGTGCAGAAGGAGGAGAGGATCAGCGTGCAGAAGGAGGAGGGGATCAGCGTGCAGAAGGAGGAGGGGAAGAAGGAGGAGGGGATCAGCGTGCAGAAGGAGGAGGGGATCAGTGTGCAGAAGGAGGAGGGGATCAGCGTGCAGAAGGAGGAGGGGATCTGCCTGCAGAAGGAGGAGGGGATCAGTGTGCAGAAGGAGGAGGGGATCAGCGTGCAGAAGGAGGAGGGGATCAGTGTGCAGAAGGAGGAGGGGAGAAGTGTGAAGAAGGAGGAGGGGAGAAGTCTGCAGAAGGAGGAGGGGAGAAGTCTGTAGAAGGAGGAGGGGAGACGTGTGCAGGAGGAGTGGGTGTGGGCTGGTGTAAGAACCTGGCCGTCATTCTATAGTTGAAAGTCTGTTTCTCATACTTCTCTGCTGCTACTGTAACCCGGGAGATGCATAGCATATGTGTCCTCCCAGAGGAGGGTGTGGTGAGTGGGGGACAGATTGCTCCATGACATCAAAGACTGCCGTCATCACACACAGTAAGACACAGATGAGCTATGCAGTGTGTAGGGCGCGTGCGTGTCTCAGATATGACTAGCCACCACAGGGAGGAGGTGTAGACAACACCTTCTGTGCCGCGGATGGAGGAGGCACAACCAATTAGATTGTTCAGTTCTATCAAATGATGCACGCAACACTTCTCGCTAACAACCCATATGGCCAAAAGAGAGAGAGAGGCCCTGTTATGGTCTCTGAGACATTTCTGCACTACAGCCCCACAATTTGTACTAATAACTACAAAAACAGATGTTAAAAAACAGGGGAACAACAAGAAGTAGAATCCTTATTCACAGATAACTTGTCAACTGGAATGATGACACAGCACACAATAATGGGGAAAACACCTAATAAAAATCTTAGCTACTCCGCAGACTGTATTTGAAGTCTTAAGTCACATCTCCTTGGACTCTGGTGATTCAGGCATTCGGGGGATATGGGGAGCAAATGGACCATTAAAATGAGTGGAGAAACTCCACAGAGACAAATAACAAATTCATTTCAGACAGTAGGCAGTGCAATCAAGCAAACAGCAGAAGAAACCAGCAGAGTGTGTGAGAGAGAGAGAGAGAGAGAGAGAGAGAGAGAGAGAGAGAGAGAGAGAGAGAGAGAGAGAACGGTATTGCTGCTGCAGGTTAAATGGGCAGTCTGGTGGGTATTTCTTTAAGCAATGCTTCCCTGGTGCTGTCATTACTGCTGTAGCCGGACTCTGCCTCCTGTCATTTATAATCAGGTGCACAGACTGAGTTCTTCATGGTTAAGCGACCCTAGAACATCCACATCACGACAAGATCTGCTAGCAAAACCGTTCCTATCTCCTGTACTCTTATAGCAGATCTGGGTTAAATACATACTTCTGTAAATGTCAAAACACTTGAGCTGCTTAATTTAATTTGTACTAATAATTTAATTTGCGAAGTACAACGGAACCAATGGAATAGTCCCAAAAGTGCAAACAGCAAGCTATAACACTGTATTGGCGATAAAGTAGGTCATACACAAAGTCAAGCAGCGATCGAAAGCCAAATGGCAGTGTTCTCCTTCCTGCCTGAGAGCGCTGATTGCAGAGAGAATTGCAGGTAACAGAGCAGATGACAGAGCATGACAACAGAGTGTCCAACCAACAACAGGCTGTGCCAAAGCCAATGTTTGTGGTCTAAAAGCTGAAAATTGGAGAGAAGGAAAACATTGAAAAGCCACGACATGCATAGCTGTGACAATCAAATTCACCTCGGCAAGAGAGGGAAAAAAACTATTGGGGCTTATTCTTTATGCTTGCTTCACAAAGCAGTATATCAACACAAAAGGATAAAGTCAATCTTCCATTCCGCTTACACAGCAGAATTCATAGTGTCCATCTGTACTATCCACATAGTAAGGGAAAAAACATCTAAACCTGCTTTTAGATGGGAGTTAATTTAATATAATAGGACACAAGGCAATCAATCTTTACTAATAATAATATGCCATTTAGCAGACGCTTTCATCCAAAGCGACTTACAGTCATGCGTGCATACATTTTTGTGTATGGGTGGTCTGGGGATCGAACCCACTACCTTGGCATTACAAGCACTGTGCTCTACCAGCTGAGCTACAGAGAATCACATGCCAATGACTTGCCACTGGCTTTGAGGATGACTCAACACTATACATGTCAACACAGAGGGTATTCTTTAATGGAAGCCTCTCCAACATAATCCAGGTAGAATTGAGTAAAGCCAGTGTGTCTATGTATGCGAATGACTCAACACTATACATGTCAGCTACTATAGCGACTGAAATGACAGCAACACTTAACAAAGAGCTGCAGTTATTTTCAGAATGGGTGGCAAGGAATAAGTTAGTCCTAAATATTTCAAAAACTAAAAGCATTGTATTTGGGCCAAATCACTCACTAAACCCTAAACCTCCACTAAATCTTGTAATGAATAATGTGGAAATTGAGCAAGTTGAGGAGACTAAATTGCTTGGAGTAACCCTGGATTGTAAACTGTCATGGTCAAAACATATTGATACAACAGTAGCTAGGATGGGGAGAAGTCTGTCTATAATAAAGCGCTGCTCTGCATTCTTAACAGCACTATCAACAAGGCAGGTCCTACAGGCCCTAGTTTTGTCGCACCTGGACTACTGTTCTGTCGTGTGGTCAGGTGCCACAAAGAGGGACTTAGGAAAATTGCAATTGGCTCAGAACAGGGCAGCACGGCTTGCCCTTGGATGTACACAGAGAGCTAACATTAATAATATGCATGTCAATCTCTCCTGGCTCAAAGTGGAGGAGAGATTGACTTCATCACTACTTATATTTGTGAGAGGTATTTACATGTTGAATGCACCGAGCTGTCTGTTTGAACTACTGGCACACAGCTCGGACACCCATGCATACCCCACAAGACATGCCACCAGAGGTCTCTTCACAGTCCCCAAGTCAAGAACAGACTATGGGAGGAGCACAGTACTACATAGAGCCATGACTACATGGAACTCTATTCCACATCAAGTAACTCATGCCAGCAGTAAAATTAGATTTAAAAAACAGATAAAAAATACACCTTAAGGAACAGCGGGGACTGTGAAGCAACACAAACATAGACACATGCATACAAACACACAATAACATACGCACTATACACACATGTACACATAGATTTTGTGTTATAGATATGTGGTAGTAGAATAGAGGCCCGAGGGCACACACTTACTATATTGTGAAATCTGTTATGAATGTATTGTAATGTTTTTTAAATGTATAACTGCCTTAATTTTGCTGGACCCCAGGAAGAGTAGCTGCTGCCTTGGCCATTTTCTCCATCTTATAACTGACCTTTAGAAGATTGAACTGAAAATGCCAGAACCCCAGTGTCATAAAACCATTCGCATAGGATGAACTCTGGAATACCTTTTGTTAAGGTCCCTAGTCATTAGTCTCTGGTTCTCTGCAGGGTCCAGTAACCCTTTCTGTTGGCTGGCTGCATGACCCCCCTCCTGATGGCTGCCTGAGGAGGAGGAGGAGGAGGAGGAGGAGGAGTAGGAGGAGGAGGCATGGCTGGGACTGGGACTATGTGTGTGTGGCGGAGTAACCTGTTCAAGGAGACATGCTCCATTTGCATCACACCTGCGGATGGTTGCTACACTGGCGGCAGAGAAAAGCATTGTGACATGACCGGTGTGTGGAGAGGAAAAACTAACAGAGATAAACAACCCGCTGATTTTCTGAGACACAGTTCAATTTCACATACATTTACCAGGAACCAGTGCTCTATATGAATAGACATGGACACCTCAGGGAGACAATGGGAGTGCTTTTCTTCTTCTCCCCTGTTCCGTTCTGTTTTGAATGAGATGTAGTGCTCTCTCGCCTGCGTTCAACTTGGCCAGTCACAATTGAGAGAATTAGCAGTGTACTATGTTATCGCTTGGTGTCCTTTGGCAAGGTCTTTCATCTCCTCTTCAACAATCAGAGACAGTTGGCTCGGCTGGAAGGAGTGTTAGACAGAAGGGTTATCTCTTCTAGAGAGCCAGTGGGGACTTGAGACACTTGTTTCACTTGTCCCAGTGTCAGGAGCTGCCAGGACCAGAGTCAGGGGCCAACAGGGGGAGGGTCAGGGGTCAGTGGCCCCTTGTTCCCCGCTCCTCGTCTGCCTGGCACCAAACATCTGACCACCACTAGCAGGACCTCTAGACCATCCACTCGGACCACGCAGAACAAATAACAATCACAAAAGGGGAGGATAGCCCCGGCTTTCATCCAAAAAGAGAGAGGGAGAAAATTAGATCCATCCACATTAGAGAAGGGGGATAACTGGTTTAGTTGTAGAAAACCTCATCAAATTCATGGAGAGGCCTTCAGCTCTTAACTTAGTGGATTTCCTCCCCAGACAGAAGACTTAGACGTGGAAACTGGGTCAAGTGGATATCACTTCAAACTCTGGGGGGCTTGTGAAAAACGGCTGTTTCTCCTTCCTTTATTGGTCCCGGGAGGATCCGGCAGTGCGCTGAAGGCTTTTCCGCTCCACTGTTGTTGGTGTGCAGGTGAGCATAGATGAAGCCCATTCCATCTCCCTGATTTAGGGCCCTGGGCGGCTAGACGAAGGCAGACCTCCAACTCAACTGGGCCCTTGTTTCACTGGGGTGTGACGGGCCACCTTGGCAGGGGGAAGCAGCCACACTCCACTGGGCTCAAACTGGCACCCAGATGGATGGCAGCTTGGGGCCTAGGGCCTGGCTCTCCAGAGAGAAGGAGTGTATCATGGACACACAGACCCACTTTGAACCTCCAGTCTGGTCTGGAAGAGCCACTAGTACAACAATTCACCTGAGTGATTCCAGTTATGCACAGTTCTGTTCGACATGCTGGGTTGGGTGTTTGTCAGAATTACGCATGATGGCCTCTCTGGATAGGGTGGAGGGGAAGCATTGAAGAACAGAGAAAGTTAATGATCCCTCATAGGTGGGTGGAGGGATAACATGAGAAACATACATTTAAATATTATCTCTCTCTCTCTCTCTCTCTCTCTCCCCTCCTGACTGTACATCATCACCCACCTCTGTGATGTCCAGAGATACAGTAGATTATGACGTTCATCCTATCTATAATTGTTTTGTAGTTTAGCTGAATGAATCATTAGCTCAGCTATCTTATTAATTCAGACCCACAGCACTTGTGTGCTTTTTTTTTTTTAAAGGAAAGAACCCTCTCCTCTCCAGCTTTTGTAAATGTTAATTCTGAAACAATTAGTTGTGTACAAACTGAATCAAAGCAATATTTTAATAAGGCTCTCCAAAGGTACCATGATGATGTGCGGTCTGATTATGTTCAATGCTACATTGACAACTATAAAATATAGATGTTTTGCAAGTAGGCTCTGGTGATGATGGGTATGAAAACCCACAAGAGTCTATGATGACACATTATCAAGATGGTCAGAATATCAGCCAAGCCTCAATCAGAACTGGTGATCTCACCTGGCACAAATGACGAGTGTGACTACACACTGTCATCTTCAGTCGTATCTATCTAACCTCTCATACATTATACAGCTATGTATGATTGATTCCTGTTTCCCAGCTCCACGGGAGTGTGGATATCATTGACACAAACTATCTATGACAGAAAGAGGGGATGCGTGTGTGACGTCGCAAATGACTTTGAAGTGTATCAAGGATGGATGCTGCTAACACCAAATATCCTCTCGAAAACCAAACCTAGCAAAAATAGCACAAGAGGACTGGGCTCAAATTGGACCAGAAGCACAGGGATAATGTAACCTTGTTTCTAACTGCTTTGTTATTTCATAATGCTGGCCCAAAAATAGAACAAAAGATTAAAGGCATAACGCACACCAGCAATGGCGGAAATTATGATAGGATATCGAGGGCATTTCAGTCAGTGAAACACACTGTGCCATTTTAAAGAAATACACAGTACACTCTGCGACTAGCACGTCCAATAATCCATATCTCAGTGTTAATCTCAGTGTAGTCTGGAAGGTGAATGTAGCCATGGCAGGCCACAGGCTCAGTGTTAATCTCAGTGTAGTCTGGAAGGTGAATGTAGCCAGGGCAGGCCGCAGACTCAGTGTAGTCTGGCAGGTGAATGTAGCCAGGGCAGGCCACAGTGTAAGGGTTGGTGTGAGGTGTGACCCAGGTGCGGTACAGGTTAGACAGTAGGCAGAGATAGTGAAACAAGGATCTTTACTGATGGTCCCGAAGCCAGGATACAAAATAACGGACTTTACACGAAAAAGAAAGGCGGAGCAAATTAGACTCCAAAAAACAGCAGACAGCCATAAATACGAAATACTAACTATGACTGAAATAATAAATAAACAGGGAGAACACTTCTCACGTACCTGTCCATACGTCCCGCGATCAGACACTGATTAGTACTGCTTGGCATAGTGAAACTAGCAGAGAAAACTGAGCAAGGGAACACAGGGAAGTGAGGGCATAAATACACAGGTGAATCAGATAGACACAGGTGACACCAATAGGAATATGATTTGCCTTGACTGTGAGTGAGGAGGTGTTTGTCTGGTGTTGGCTCTGCTCACATTTGCAACAATCAGTCAATGGCTAAATCCAAAATAGCTCCATATTCCCTTTATAGCGCACTATATTATAGCCCTATGGGCCCTGGACAAAAGTAGTGCACAATAAAGGGAATAGGGTGCCATTTGGGACGCAGCCAATGGGATCTACTCCTGATGATGCTCCATCTATAGACTGAATGAAGACTGAGGCAGGAGTCTGAGTCTAATTCTGCTGCTGGAGATGGTGATGGGGAAATTATGTAAATGATCATGATGGAAGATAGGCATCTCATCAGGACAATCACAAATGTCGATTAGAGGGCATACTTAATTAGCTTGATTAGGTTTAGGACAAATAAAAGCAATTCAAAGATTAATGTTGGTTTTACGCAACACTGTCTTAATGGGATATTAGTTGGCAACATGTAATGGTTGAGAACACACTCATTCAATTGGATTGTATAATGACTTTCTCAAGGTTCCATAAATCTATAATCTATTTATATATCTTTTAACATTCTACCAGTTCTCCATTTGCTTTTTTAATGTTCTCAATCAAGCAGCGCAACTGCCTTTAGCACCCCAAGACACCTCTTTCCATATCTAAAAATAAATTAATAAATGGGAAGTTGCATGCTGTTGTTAAATGGGACTTACAAAGAGAAGGAGGAGAAATGCTTAGCATATTATGCTTTATTAGTGTAAGTGTGAATGTTGTTTTTTTGTACCTTTAGCAAGCAAATCAGAAATAGCTGCCGACTGTGTTCTATTGATTATGCAGACCCTCTCATCTCGCTTACTTGTATAGCCACTAACTAAATATACTATCATTGCTTTATCCATTAGGCCTATACAGATGTAGGATCTTATTTGGATCACCCTGTTGAAGGAAAGCAGGAAATGTAAAACTTGTAGTGTGTTTGAGTTTTAAAAAGGCTTCTGAAGTTTGTAATTTCCACTTTGAAATTTCAGACTTTATTTTCCCTATTGAAAAATGTATCAACCCCTACAAAAATGCCCATCAATTATAATCCACATAATAATTCACATTTCCTGTTGCTGCAGGATTATTTTCTTGCTGTAGATAACTAGCTCAAATTAAGATCCTACATCTGTACCTTCATCTATGACAGACATATCAAATATACATGACCACAAACAGCACAATGTAAAATGCCCCAGGACGGAAAATGCAATAATATTAATGCTGCTTATATAAATTGACATCATTCACATCATTTAAATGCCAATCATGTTATTGAGCATACAATGCCACTAGGAACCTGTCATTGAATGGGGACCATGCATCCCTGAAGAAAAAATTAGCAGCATGTAGATGATTGAAGACCAATAGCAACATGTATCCATACTTCCCCAGTGACAGCTCCACAGTCTACTGTATGGTGAGTCAAGTCAGCTACGTAGCATAGGATGCTGTGCTGTGGTTTGTAACTGTTTTTATGTAAATTAATTAAGGAAACTTATTTTGACTGATGCTGGCAATTATTTTCTGATCATAATGCTTCATAATTTGTCAAATTAAAAGCTGCCTATTTCAATTGAGGTAAAAGCTTTTCTATTCACCGTTTGGACCCAAGCCACTTTCATGAGTGGTGTTTCCAAATAGATTATGTATTGATGAATGACTATGAACCTGATTTGAACTCTCACATCTCTGGTACACGATGTGCACACAAAGCAAAGACAGCCCCACCTTAAGAGAAAATAGCAACCCATTTTTCAAAAATACTGTGTGGCACAAACTGTGCTGTAGCATTTCTCTCTATCTCTGTCTATCACACATGCCATACACATACAGTACACATGGAGAAACAACAGCTCTATGAAAGCATATGAAAGCAATACAAATGATGTATGCAGAATGGGTTAATTTCAAATGGAGCAGAGGGAATGGAACTGTGTGTGTTTGTGTCAGTGTGTGTGTGTGTGTATTTGTGTCAGTGTCGGTGTGTGTGTTTGTGTAAGTGGTGTGTGTTTGTGTCAGTGTGTGTGTGTGTGTGTGTATTTGTGTCGGTGTGTGTGTTTGTGTAAGTGGTGTGTGTTTGTGTCGGGGTGTGTGTGTACAGACGCCCCTGGTCCATAGCTCATTAAGTGGGAAATGAAACTCATAGAGAAATGAGTCTGGGGGCATCTGCTCCACTCACTGCTGTTTGGAGCCACATTACTTAAAGTAATGTTGAGATGCAGATTGGTGGAGTGATAATAGATTTACTTTGAAGGCATGTAGAACATTCCCCATGAAAATGGTAAAGATATGCAAAAGGAGGCATAGAGGAGTAATTCTTAGCAAGCGCTTAACATAGAAATGAGATATTTTTATAGTAACCACTAGCATAATGGAAGCAAACTGAGAGTAGAACTGCAGAATGTTGCCCTTTCGATCATTACACACACCCCTCACACCCATCCTATCCTACCCTATACCAAAATTACAATTCTGAGGAAAAGACCTTTGGAGAATACTGGTGAAATGGGTCTACAAGTCTATAATAACACTGCTGACCTACACATAATTGGGAAAGAAGTTGTGTGGGGGCTGGGGTAGTGCTCTAGGGCCAGAGAGGCCTCAGGCTAGTATTGTCTACACTCTTAGAAAAAAAGGTGCTACCTAGAACCTTAAAGGGTTCATTGGCTGTCCCCATAGGGGAACTCTTTGAAATATCATTTTCGGTTACAGGTAGAACCCTTTTGGTTCCAGGTAGAACCCTTTCTACAGATGTGTTTTGGATCCTGGAACCAAAAAGGGTTCTCCTATGGGGACAGCCAAAGAACCCTTTTGGAACCCTTTCTCTAAGAGTGTAGCTACCTCAATTCTCTCCTGTGGAGCAGGTGCAGGGCTGCTGGGGGAAGAGAATGGGCACACCCCCAACAGCCCAAAGGCACAGTCTCCAGGCCCCACCCCCACCCCACCCCCCCAAATTCATCCATTCATCCACCTCCCTCCCTTCCTACAAGGACACAAATCAATGAACAAGATCAAATGTGAGAGAGGGGAGTGGATGTCTGCTGGGTAAGTGTATTGTGGAAGGGGCAGCGGGTGCCGGATGGTGGGGTGCTGTTGGGGTGATTCTGGGGCTCACATGGGCTCCCACACTGGAGCCTGGCCCTGGCAGCCAGCAGGTCAGAGACGCTGCATTGGGAGGCAAGGGAGTGTGATAGGGCCATTTGCACCCCAGACAAAGTGACAGGGGTCTAGGCGCATCAAACAAAGCCAACCGGCTGGAAATAACACAATGACAAACCATTCCATTTGCTGCTTGAAGCGAAGAGAGGAGCATTGGACTGCGCGGCCACTTTCAGGGCATCAGCTAAAAAAACGGAGGAAATTGTTTCAACTGAGCCTGAGGGAACATTGGATCACTGTCTTTATTCAATACTTGAACTCGGTTTACAAAATATATGGTTGTGTTTTTGTAATATAAATATCAGATTTGTATTTATTTATCCATTTAGTTTGTTGTAAAAAAATATATAATAGTGTAAACATGACCTGTGTTCTGTGAATGAACAGGGTTCTTTTTGTAAGCTGTATAGTGGCGACATCCATTTATCTCACTCAAACAGTGGTGTGTTACCAGGGTGGCGCTGAATTCTAATGTCGTCCATTGAGCAAATCCAGTCCACACGCCAAGAGCCCTGTAATCTAAGTCGAGCCAGTGTTAATTTACCATTATTATCAGAGCATGTGAGTTTAATTAATAGCTTCATGAATTTCAGAAGAAGGTAAACATCTGGTTACAAATATCCCAGACTAATCCCAGATCTTTGGATGTGTCTGAGCAGCACAGGTGTCTGCCGAACCTGTATCATCATTAGACAGTCGTGGAGCGTCTCGCTTTGCTGTGTCTCTTTAATTTCCCATGTGTCCCCCCTTCGCCTGTATTCCATAATGCTTAAAGGTGTTTTTTTGTCTTTAAAGTGACACAAAAGTCAGTTATATAAAGACAAAATAATGACAGGATGTGGTCTGACCAAGGCTGCCGACTGGCTGGCTGAAAGGCCACTTTTTGGCGGTGAATAGTAAGTTGATCATGGAGAGTGATCTGAGGCAGCATGCAGCTCCTCCTCACAGCAGGGTCATTTACATTTAATTGGAATACCAAATCCCTGTGAATCCTCCAGCTTAGCAGACTGAGGCGTGTTTGAGATGTCATTATACCAGGATGTGTGTGTGTGTGTGCGTGTGTGTGTACAGTATGCGTGTGTGTGTGTGGGTGTGTGTGTATGTGTGCGTATGTCTGTGTATGTGTGTATGTGTGCTTATATGTGTGTGTGTGTGTGTGTGCGTGTGTGTGTACAGTATGCGTGTGTGTGCGTGCATGTACTCCTTCTAGACAAAGAGAAGAAGAAGCCTGGCATTCAAACCCACCTAAAGAGAAGAGTAGGGTACATTTCCCTGTTCCATCTGCCAGTTTCAATACTGTACCCTTTAATACAGGGAAAATATGGAAAATTGATTAAATGAAATGTGAATGGTTGCATCTTGGGCATGTGTGAGTCAAGTGACTAACAGTGACCTACGTATTGCAGTAGAGGTCTTTGCTGTAGATCCTCTTGGGTCATGAAAGAATGTGATAACCATCTATCTCCTTCCCAACTGGTTTGACCCCTCTGTATGGAGATGCTATCATGAGAATGGCTTAGGGAGAAACATGTTATAACTATGTATGAAGACAGAGAGCTCTTTAATAGGCATATAGCACACACAGCTAATGCCACATTCCATTTAGGAGGATCAAATCGTATTTGTCCACAAGTCTCCTGAAAGCCTGGAGCTGCCAAGCGCCTTATTGATTTTCAGAACGTCCATAATCATGTGTTTGTGTCTGAGATGGCCTCTGCTGTGGGTATATGATTATCTGGCTTTTTCTATGTAAGACTTCCACAACATCATCACGTATGAGACAAAACAAAAGGCAAACGCAGCGCACCCAACCATGGTGCGCACCACTGACATATCCAAGTCCGTTACCATTGTTATGACATAAAGCTAATCAATAATTTAGGTGATGGTATTGATTGGCATTTCACTGCAGGCAGGGGGAGGGAGTAATGAGATAATGAATGACTGATCTAGCTTGCCTATCTCTCATATGGCCCAGCACTGAGGCTATAGGGCCATTATATACCACACTATAGGAGAGCTACATAGAAGGGAGAGAGGTGCAAATTACACAGCCAGCTAGCACTGTGTGGTGGAGAAGAGGAGAGATGGAGGGAGAACAGGAGAGAGGGAGGCAGCAGGGTTCCATCACACCCCACAGGAGGTTAATTGTTCCTCATAATGAGGGGAATGGATGAGTGAAGGGAAAAGGAGAGAAGAAGGAAGGAAGGGAGGATATACTGTAGTCAAACAATAGCGAGGAAGAGAGGGTAATGGAAACTGAACAAAGCTATCACACTGACAACAGATTTTGTCTTCATATGTCTTTGTTAGTTTGTGAAGCCATGCAGCAGCAGCATCAGAGCCTTGAAACAAACCCCACAACAGCCCGGTATGGATTAAAACACATAGGCCTACTGTATAGGCAAAAAACGGACAGGCTTTTCAGGATTCTCACTGTGGCAGTCTGCTGTAGTGCCTACCCAGCTTTATTCCTGAAGCGATGAAGAGAGCAAGGAGGATTGGGACATGGGGATGGATTCTGAGAAAGAAGAGGTACAATCATCTGACTGTGAGTTCTCCAAGAAAGGGATTAGGGATTCTCATTACTTTTCACTAAAATTTTAAACTGTTCTATTGTTCATCCATTCTTGCTTAAACAGATGTGGACAGCTTGCACAAGCAACTTTATGGTCAGCCATCTTGGAATACTCCACAATAACAACAAGGACTGCTCAACTATTTAGGCCTAACTGATGTAATAACTGAGCTAACAAACTAGGGTAATGGCCCCCGGTGAATCAAATAGTCTCTACTGTGCTGCTGTGTCTGTGACTCAGTGTCAATAAGACATTAGCAGCTGATCTTCTCCAAATGACAGATTGATTCTCCTCCATAATCAGACCGACACGGCCAATTACCGAGCATCAAAATAACAACACTAATCATATCTCCAAGGACAGAGTGTTTATGGAGAGAGTAAAGTAGTCTCACATCGTTGCTACTTGAGCTTGATCATACCAAGCTGTATTTCTAGGAACATGAAGTCCCTGTCTATCTTTAAGAACCATCACAGTAACTTACTAGAAGGTACAGCTGATTTATATGAAGCTTAAAGCCCATACACTGATAGTATTCATCTCAGACTGGCAGTTAATGTTCGCATCACAGACAGGACCTCTTCCCTCACGAACCTGATCAACCATTAAATGCAATTGAATGTTATTTCTTATTCAGCGCAGTGGCTGCGTTTCTTTTTAAAATGTAATACGTTTTTGATGCATGGCGGGTATTGAAAAGCCTAACAGGGAGCTGTGTTGCCTCAGATCATTTCCCCATGATACGCTGTTTGCTACGGAATTACTGTTTTTCATCATTAGCCGCTTCATTTCCAAGGCTGGTTGTATTCCACTCCCTCTTTGGGAATTACAGTGTGATTATTTTCCATCTTTGAGTTTTCATGCAGAGGATCCACAGCTGAGCCACACTGCCATACCTTGTGTGCACACAATGAGCATGTTATGCTAATGATGACACATCCATTTCATTGTTGGCTGTCTCTCATTTGCAGAGACTATGGAAAAACAGGCAAAATGACTGACAACAGCAAACATGTGAATGATACAGTATCATGTGCCAAGTTTGCTCAGAAATACATACAATACCTCCAAGTATGATTATTACAGCAGGATCACCATACAGAATGCAAGCTTTGTTATAATAAATGAGAGATGGTCTTCCCTGTGCCCTATGTGTAGCTGGGAACAGACATGTGAGCCCTCACTGACCCTGGGTCAGTTCCTACATGCTCATCAGAGTGGTTGAGACCCTTTGGGTTCTGTCCTAGCTGCAATTAGATGTACAGGAGAGAGCAGGTCTGGGTTTAGATCTCCTGGCTCAGCTGGAGGCACCCAGATGACTGATCCTTAACGGCTGTCATCCCCATGACCTCACCTGCTCAGGTCCCCTCCAGAAATATGCTACCCATGTTGTTCTGGGCCAGGAGGCAGCTAGGAGCATGGTCCTCAGACAGGCCTGAGGCAGCCCTGGCTATCACAGTTAGTATTCACACAGAGCATCTCCTAGACAAAAGCCTTTGATAGACCCGTGAAATAAGCAATCGCTCAATTACCCCCCGCCCCTGCTTCTGACCCCAGTAGCACCCTGACGTCACTCTGATGAAGCTTGACAAGACAGAAGGTGCGTGGAGACCCAAAGAACACTCATCCTTGACCTTCATCAACACAAGCAGAATCCTTTAAGTTTAGCGTTCCCTATTGTAAGATAATTGTAAACATATGCCAGGAGCAGGGAATCAGAGAGAGTTCTGAGACACGCCGCACCGGGGGAGAGTCTTTAGTCTTTCATTTAATCCACAGAGACAAAAGCCCAGTCAATTATAAAAAGGGAGCGCTATACAACACAAAACAAATGTATTCTTATTTTTACAGATATAGGATCTTATTTTGATCACTCTTTTGTTGATAAGAATTTTCCTGAGAATTTTCCTGCATTTCTAAAGTTTGTAATTTCTACTTTAACATTTCAGACTTGATTTGCCCTAATGTAAAATGTATCAACCCCTACACATTTTTTTCCATTAATTATAATCCACGTAATAATTCACATTTCCTGTTGCTGCAAAATTATTTTCCTTCTGTAGCAAACTGGCTCAAATGAAGATCCTACATCTGTAAGGAGACACTGGGTGAAGGGAAAAAGAGTAACTGAAAAACACGTCTTGGTTTATTATGTTTATTATGTCATGGTATGAATGACTCAGCTAGCTATAAAAATTGTGATGACATGATATCTTGGAATCTGTGTTGCAGCACAGAAGACAGCTAAATAACATTATAATGCAGAAAGATGAATGTGTGTGGTACAATGGTACCATGGTTAAGAGTCTGTATAAGTCCATATCCAATAACCACAGCCTTGTTAAGACATCTTATCAAAATGACACCAGAGAGTGCCAACCTACAGGACCCCCCAGGGCTCCTCTGTGTCAGAATCTCTCACAAACCCACTTTTCAACCAACGTCTCAATGAAACGCTACTGACAGAGATCAGTGGATGGAACCAGCCAGACACACCAATGTCTATTTCTGAGTGCCCTACTTTTGGAGAGTAAGAATCGTTCAAAAAGAAAATATCATCAGACAGACATCAAATGAACATACTGCAAATATTTTGGCTGTCTGTGCTTACAGCCATGATTATTAACTGGTCACTAGGATTCTCACAACCATAACAATGGGTGGGGCAACTGTCATAACTACTACAGTGTGAAAATCATATCCCTACACTGGGAATATTCATGCACGCTGTCCATAGATGCAAACCCTATCCCTGTGTCTATGAGCGAATGAGGGGGACTTCACACCAATTTATTCCAGTGTTGTCCAGCACCTCCAGGGCACAGTTTTTTCAAAAGTTATCTATCTGAATTTCACCTAGCTGATAGGATAAAAAAAAATTATGTTTTATTGTCACATACACCGGATAGGTGCAGTGAAATGTGTTGTTTTACAGGGTCAGCCATAGTAATACAGCACCGCTGGAGCAAATTAGGGTTAAAGTGCCTTGCTCAAAGGCACATCAACAGATGTTTTACCTTTTCGGCTCAGGTATTCAAACCAGCTGCCTTTCAGTTACTCGCCCAACGCTCTAACCACTAGGCTACCTGCCTCCCTAAAATAGAATGAATAGAACAGGAGTCCCCATTCAAGTCTGTCACGACTTCCTCCGAAGCTGCCTCCTCTCCTTGTTCGGGCAGGCTTCAGCGTTCACCGGCCTTCTAGCCACTGCCGCATCACATCTCATCATTTCATTTGTTTTGTCTTGTCTATTACACACACCTGGTTCATATCCCCTCATTAGTACGTGTATAAGTGTTCCCTCTGCCCCCTTGTCCTTGTGGGTGATTGTTTAATGTGAGGAGAGAGTAGCTCGGTTGAGCTACGTGTATTTTGTATTGCCGGGGTATATTTTCCCTGTGTGCCTGTTTTGTTCCACTGTTTGACCCTATCCTGCGTAACTATGTATTCCGGAATAAACTCTGTATTCTGTGATTTACCCTCCTGCGCCTGACTCCTTCAAATCACCCAACACAAAGTCAATGATTCGTCCGTTCTTTTCATTTTATTTCTTTGCATTTAATCCTATCCGATAGGTGAAATCCAGATAACTTTTTAAAAACTGGGCCCTGGGGATTGAGATGACTGATGGAGGACATAGTGGTTGAGGGGAGAGCCAGAACACTGTCAAATACATAATAGACAAGTGTCAAATAGGAAGGCGGAAATTAAGAGCCATTCTTCTTCTTCTTCTAAAATTGCTGTTTATTTTACCAATCCATTCCCCTCACAAAGAAGACATGGGGATATAATGTCATATTCTCACTTCAAAGGAATATCCTAAATAATTTTTCAAAAGGTTCAATTTCATGTGTTAAATTTCTCTCTTCGGTAAGACAGGCTGGAAATGATCTTTAAAACGGCATAAGCAGCACATTTAAATGGGTCTCTGTAGCTCTGCTCCTCACTTCTCTCCAGTGTTTAGAACTGAACTGTCTGACAAAAACTGGGCTGCAGCAGATTTATGAGAGAAATATGAACAGCTGAAAGAGGTTTAATTTATTTTCTTCCCGCTTGGTTTGATTGTTTGTTTGTGTAATCATTCTGTGTAACAGTAGCCACAGGGGGTGTCTTTACAATGTGGTGTCCACTAAAGGATAGAGAATTGTATTCATGGTAAATGTCATTCATTCAGGGAGAGTGATAGATGCATCCTAGTCAAGGCAGCTTGGAAATCGTAATATGATATTATTCATTGGTCCTCTGTAGCTCAGCTGGTAGAGCACGGCGCTTGTAACACCAAGGTAGTGGGTTCGATCCCCGGGACCACCCATACACAAAAAAATTTATGCACGCATGACTGTAAGTCGCTTTGGATAAAAGCGTCTGCTAAATGGCATATTATTTTTATTATTTATTATTATGATATAGCTGAACCATAGGAAATGCTATGCATACTGTGCATTACAGATTATCACAGCTTTTATAGTTCAATGTATTATTCAATTTGAGAAGCTGAGGTGCAGACTCGCCCTCTTCTCTCTTGGGCTTCAATGGTCAAACAGGCTCACATAATAACAACAAAAATATTCCCTATTGTTCTAAAATGGCACACCAAAAAAGACCAGTACCAATGCAAAGCTGAACAACTAACTGGTTTTGTTTTGATTAAAGTCATTTTAATATTTGATCGTGTCTTGGGTAAGTGAGTGAGAAAAAAAGTGCAATTTTCTTCTGAGCAATTAGCAATAAAGATTGACCTTTGGAATGATGTTACAGCAGAACAGGCAGAGAACTAATTGCTCTTTGTGTAATGATGCTGAGAGAGAGAGAGAGAGAGAGAGAGAGAGAGAGAGAGAGAGAGAGAGAGAGAGAGAGAGAGAGAGAGAGAGAGAGAGAGAGAGAGAGAGAGAGAGAAATGGAGATGGAGCAAGAATGAAACCATTGCTCTCTTCTGCTCAAGAGCAGAATGGTGCTTCAGTCCTTTATCTCGCTCTTTTTCTGACACCCCATAACTCGGATCCACATACTGATAAATCAAATCCTTCTGTTTGAAGAATGGATATTCACTCTAATCTGTTCTCCTGAGGTACAGTACAATACAATACGTGACAAGCTAACATTACTATGGCATTGCCCTACATTCGTGATTTAACACTAGCTACAGTAGCATGGATACTACAGATACTCTCACTGTTATCTCCAGTACAGTTTGGAGATAATGACCAACATAAGGCACTGATGAGGTGTGACAAACGACCAACCTCACAGTGAGGTTGACTGTTGTAGCGGACCTTGTGTAAGTGCTTGTACCAGTGTCTGTCATTGCTCATCTGTGACGGAGAGAGAGAGTAGGGCGGGGGAACTCTCCTGTACTTGTTGACCTTCAAACAGAAGGGTCAAAATTCTAAATGCTTATGTTAAATATTCATTCTGTACTGCATCACATGGCTTATTATTTTTCTTCTTGGTGTGCTCAAAAGGTCAGTTGCTTTTAAATATAATATATGCCATTTAGCAGACGCTTTTATCCAAAGCGACTTACAGTCATGTGTGCATACATTTTTATGTATGGGTGGTCCCGAACTCACTACCCTGGCGTTACAAGCGCCACGCTCTACCAATTGAGCTACAGAGGACCACAGGCTTTTAATTATATTTGAATGCTTTAAATGTCCCTTCAGTGTTCAGGTCACAGCTATCAGACAGATATCAATATGAAGGAATTAAAGATGGCTGCGCTGGGTGTCTCTGGACTGCAGTCGTGTTTATTAAGTCTATAAGATATCATAAGAACTAATTTTCTCAGCAAACTGTCCAAAACAGCTATGGTACCAAGGGGCTGAAAAAGCCTGTTGACACTGGCTATAGCTTTAGGCAGTACTAAACTCATACACTATGTGGCCAAACGTATGTGGACACACCTTCACCTTAGTGGATTCGGCTATTTCAGCCACACCCGTTGCTGACAGGTGTATAAAATCGAGCACACAGGCGATGCAATCTCCATTGACAAACATTGGCAGTAGAATGGCCTTACTGAAGAGCTCAGTGACTTTCAATGTGGCACTGTCATAGGATGCCACCTTTCCAACAAGTCAGTTTGTCAAATTTCTGCCCTGCTAGAGCTTCCCCGGTCAACTGTAAGTGCTTAACGTCAGCACAATAACTGTTCGTCAGGAGCTTCATGAAATGGGTTTCCATGGCCGAGCAGCCGCACACAAGCCTAAGATCACCATGCACAATGCCAAGCGTCAGCTGGAGTGGTGTAAAGCTTGCCGTCATTGGACTCTGGAGCAGTGGAAACGCGTTCTCTGGAGTGATGAATCACGCTTCACCATCTGGCAGTCCGACAGACAAATCTGGGTTTGGCGGATGCCAGGAGAACGCTACCTGCCCGAATGCATAGTGCCAACTGTAAAGTTTGGTCGAGGAGGAATAATGGTCTGGGGCTGTTTTTCATGGTTCGGCCTAGGCCCGTTAGTTCCAATGAAGGGAAATCTTAACGCTACAGCACAATTCTGTGCTTCCAACTTTGTGGGAACAGTTTGTTGAAGGCCCTTTCCTGTTTCAGCATGACAATGCCCCCGTGCACAAAGCGAGGTCCATACAGAAATGGTTTGTCGAGATCAGTGTGGAAGAACTTGACTGGCCTGCACAGAGCCCTGACCTCAACCCCATCGAATACCTTTGGAATGAATTGGGACGCCGACTACGAGCCAGGCCTAATCACCCAACATCAGTGCCTGACCTCACTAATGCTCTTGTGGCTGAATGGAAGCAAGTCCACGCAGCAATGTTCCTACATCTTGTGGAAAGCCTTCCCAGAAGAGTGGATGCTGTTATAGCAGCAAAGGGGGACCAACTCCATTTTAATGGCCAGAATTTTGGAATTAGATGTTTGACAAGCAGGTGTCCACATACTTCTGGTCATGTAGTGTATCATCCCTCCAAATTCCAATTGTTTTTTTATTCTAATGGCACTATTGGACAGGTTACTGAGTATGCTTTTTCCAGTTTTCTTCCAGAGACAAAAGAGACGGTTGAAGGATGAACCTGGGGTGAACCGTTCTTCTCCCAGCATGCAACATTTAAGAGCACCATTGTCTCAGAGACCCATCACCGCTTTTAACAGTGGCCTTGGCGCTGGATACTTGCCCCACTCACTCAATGTGCGGTCGAATACAAAATCTGATTTAGGCTGGGTTGATATTTAACACTTTATCAGACTAGAACACTGCAAACATATCAACAATGATAACCAGTCTTTGTGATTTTCTTGGCACATTTAGGTAGTCTCCCACATCACCAATAGAACAGCCCTACTTTACATGCCTCCCTACTACCTATCATTCACTGAGGTCCCAGACCCGTAAGTGGAGAGATGTATTGTGGGATGCTACAGTGGTTCTTCGGCCCCTCTCGGCTGGGAGTGATGCCCATAGGCCTGTTTCCTGCTCTGGATTCTCTCTACTGAGACTCCAATCTCCTGGTTCCAGGTTCCTGCCCGGCTGTGCTGTTATGTTGTTGGATATGACTAGTTTCTCCCCACCTGACATGCTGGTCAAGTCCTGCCAATGACGACACTTTGGACAAATCACCCCGCCCCTGACGGCACCACGACATGCTGATCAGCACATTTATCTCTCTACCCTCTCGCGCCCAGACAACGGCTCCTTCTCTCAGGTGAATGGGGAAATTATTCTGATTCTGATTGCCCCTGCATCCATTATACACTGGCACATAGTTCTTCATACTATGGGTTGCCTTTTACAGGCAGCTGACAATAGTTCCTAATATGCTACGCTGGACTATGTATCATATGTGGGTTTTCTACAGTCATATGAATCCATGTCAGAATGGAATGGAAATGGGAATAATATAATTTGACTGTACAGCCATAGACATCAAAAGAGGTAGTGTGGCATTTTGGGTCTGTTTGTTTGTTTCTGCTGACTGATGACACATTCCCTCACAGTTGGAGCAGTGGGAGAAACACACAGGCCCCCTGCCCAGAGATGATTGATGGGAGAAACTGGCTTGTTGAAAGGGAATTTTAATTCAAGTAAATCCTCTGGATTATAACAAAACAATGTACTGACAAAATGACAGTTTGATGTCACATAGCTTTTGCCACACAGGCTCAAGTATTAACATTTGTCACATGATTGAAATGTGAATGTTGATTTATGGGACGTTAGTGCTGTTTATTTTCCAAAAACACTTTAAAATGTATATATAGTACAGTACAGAGCCATATATTTAGATAGATCTAAGCACAAAAATGTATGCACTCACTACTGTAAGTCGCTCTGGATAAGAGTGTTTGCTAAATGACTAAAATGTAAAATGTACATGGCTCTGGTACAGTAAATTGACTAGTGACCGAGGCGGGGCGGAGAATGAAGCATTCATATAGAGCGGAGACAGTGATGAAGCGCCTACAAGCCTCTCCAAGCGCCAACTTGGTTGAAGCACTGCATTAGTGTCATTCTAATCTGAATAGCACACTGGAGAGGGAACTTTAATAGTCATCTTTAATGTCACTGAGAGCACTCTGCAGACTTCAGCATTCATCAGGGAGGCTCTTGAGCATGCCTTGCCTTTTACTCTGCCTTTAGCCTGTTATTAACCTAATGGCTAGTTCCTAGTCTGTCTTCTCATGCATTGATCTGGTTATGGTCAATACAATTGATACATTCCACCATCTTCACATTTGCTATGCCTTTGCGTACATACATGATAGATTGGTCAAAATGTATTTCAAAATGTTTCACCAAATTGAATCAATGAGTCTCAGTGAAATCAAGGAGTGGATCAAGTTCATTCGAACTCAATCAAGTGAAGTCCATGTCGTTGGTTTGGCCTTTAGTCACCCAGGAGAAGACATATTCAATCTATTAGGTTGTTAAATGACATGACACTGAGCTCGTCAACTCTTAACAGCAGCACATTGAACCTTGACAGGGTCACAACTCACGAGGTCCAACATGGTACCCAGGCTATAAATAGCTCAATAAAAGACAGGCTTCAGGTACTTTTAATGACTTATTCAGCCCAGGCCAGATCGATTCAAATAATAGGAACTCCGATATATAGATTTACTTCTAAAAGGTTATAAAATCCAGAGCTCTGCTCTTGAAATAGACTCTGATTCTATATATCAGGGGTCTATGAGACAGAAACATGGCTCTTAAAGACCTAGTGCTTGTAACTATAAAATATAAACAAAGTCAGAGTAGTGTGTGCTGGTCTGCCGGTTAGGGAAAATGGAGTGATCTAATTGCTCCATGGGATCAATTTTAACAACTGGATATTATTAGTCAGGCGATTTAGGTTTAGTGTACTGCCAAAGGCTATAACATGAGTAATTACCTATCCAGGATTAAAGCAAACAGACTTCTGGTGATAGGCCTGCAATGCTTCAGCTGTAATACAGAGTTTCATCAGAAATGATTTTTTTTGCACCATTTATTTTATGACAACATATTTCCCTTATGTCTTGTGAGAAGTTCACGAAGTTAGTAAGGGATATAGGCTATTCTATGGGAGTGTCCATGATTAATGTAGGAGTTCAGGAGTTCTAGTGTCCGATTCCCCTGTTAAACTCCTCCGGCCAGCCTGTCTGTCCCTAAACTAGACGGCTCAGAGTCTGTGATTGGCGGTGATGGGAAATAATAACCTTTTTGAGCTAGCACATGAACTGTAACTCATCTGTTCTGAGGGCCTTCATGGTGCTGACAGACCCAGACTTTTCCCTTCTCTCCAGTGAAATTGACTATAAATCACTTTATCACTCCCAGCCTTGACACTTTGTCAGAATACCTGCATTTTACTGTATATGAAGACTATGAAGAGTGTGCTGACAGGAAGAAGGCCTGCCGCATGCATTTAAAATTGCTCCAAGAAAAAGGGCACCGATAACCTGCCAACTTAAGGATTCACTAATTGAGGCTCTGCCATGCCAATTACAACCATATCGATATTTCACAGGGCTGTTAATATATCAGCATTATGACATAACAAAATAGGAACTTCTTACAAACAGTTCAAAAACAAGTCTCATTAATTCACTTGAACTGAGAAGACATTTGCGTCAAAGCTATCATATATTCTCCTCTAGGCCTAAATCCTCCAGACAGAATTTTAACCTTTGCTTTGATTTGAATGTTGAACAACTGCTTAGTACTGTGCATAATGCAGCCAGCAATTGTTAAGGCCTATAGCTAGAGTGCTTAAATATAGAGGGCAGGATCAGTGTGGATATGGAGAACACTGGCACACAATATTTTCCATTAATCACATACTAAGATGTCAGAAAGCTCCATTCCGATGGAGTTATTTGTTTATGTAGATGTCAGGTTGTTCCAGTCTGGATGAGATTCCTAGCTGAGGAGAGGTGAGCTGTTTTTCTTCCTGTGGAAGTTAGTGTGTGGAGACGGGCCAGATGTTTCCGTATTTCTCAGATTGGGAGGGAAGTTTGTGAGCAGCTCTTATTCCATCAGCTCTCTCTCCTCCTCCTCTCTGCCAGCCTGCGACTATTTGCCTAGCTAGAAGGCTGGCTGCTGCCATGGCTGGGACATGTCTTATTTACTGTGCCTGGGCTCAGGCTGGAGCTCCATGGCTCTCTACGCCCACTCTACGCCCTGCTCTGCCTTGTCACTTTCTGTGCCACCAGTCCCCTGCTCATGGCCTCCAAATCCAATTCCAAGCATCTCTCTGGGCATGCCAATGGAAATGGAGAACAGGTCAAAGAGTTTGCAGCTTTTAACCCGTTCACATATTAAAGCACAAACACAACCCAGAGGGGAGCTCTCGTTAAGAGTGCCCAGTTTGCTGCTTGAGACATCCGCAACTCAGAGGGCCGCCATTTCTCTTTAATGTCAAAGAAACATTATGACTTTTTCTCTCTACAGGCCCAAACCCGATCTACTAAAAATACTATAGATGTTTATTCTCTCTCAAGTCATGCACTATTTCAATGTCAATCACTCTCCTGATAGACTATTGGCCTTCTCCTAGACACGTCCTAGACACGACTGATTGAACTCGTTGAGACCTGTAAGGAGGATCTCGCAATTTAATGAAGAACAGATGGAGGGATTCTTCCCATTTATTTATCTTTATTTGTTTCTGTGTGTGATGTAAATCTAATTGCGTTGCTGCCTTGGCGGATCCCGATGGATTCTCTCCTGGTTAAACACATTACACCCACATTAATAAATCATGAGCCGCACCAACGTGAGCCAAATAAATCACACTAACTAACACACTATCACTTTACTGTTACTAATTAAAGTACCTGAGCAGACCCACCGAGCAGAACATGCAGCGGAATCACACTCAGAACAACAGAACCGCAGCTCTACAGCACTGTCGAATACCAGATGCCCTTTTTCGTCAGCCAGGCAAAACGAGGAGGAGCGATGAGTTGATGCCTCAGTGCCTCTCTTCTCACTGGGAAGACAAGTGACAAGGCCACTCGAGGGAACTGACTCTGGTAAATTGTGAAGGAAGTATGGGATCCGGGGAGAAAAGACACGCTGGGCTGGGAGGAGCAGCAGCTCAGGCTTGAGTGAAGAGGAGCCTCGGCATCGGCAGAGGAGCGGGCTCTTGGTTTGTGATGGCGCTGCAGTAATGACAGACTGCCGGCCCCAGAGGAAACCCAGCTTTAAAGGATGACATGCCAGTCCTGCCAGTCCCAGGTCCACAACAGCCCAATCACACGAGCCTCAGAAATCCTACTGTATACCACCTACCGACCCACCTCTGTCTTGTCTTGAAGTGAGGATCACTGCATTTGTGTTTGGTCAACAGATGTTCTCAGTGCCAAGCCAATGAACATCCTCTTATAAGGATATTTATTTCAGGCAAATTAGACAGCATAGAAATTAGATGCAGCAGGGAGCTTCCACTATTTTCAATACATGACTACGCCAAATCAGAACTCACTGAGAAAAAGGCAATATACTATGCAGAGACTTTATATTTGCGGAAATACCAGGATTGAGTTTGTCAAGGTGTATATAGCCTCAAACCCATGTGATTTGCCAGCAGTTAATGACATTGACTGCACTTTAATAAAACTGTAACGCAACAGATGCCATCCCCTGATGCTTATCAAAAGTGCTAAGATATTGCTGAGGTGAAACTGCCAAATCCTCCAAAGGCAATTGAGGAGGAAGGAAGCCATTTTGGCACAGGCTGGTGGAGAGTGAAGACTGTGAGACTAAGTGAGTGCGCCATCTGTTGCCGTAGATTCCAGATAAGATGAAACAGTAATGACTAAGCAACGAGGAAACACGATCGACTAAGAAATGAACAGACATTTCTAAGCGCCCTTCCTCTCAGATAAGCACAACACAAATGGTGCGACAAATACCCATACTTGTTATTTTTCCTTTCTATGTGGATCCACTGAACTAAAACTACCATACCGGTAAATAAGCTTGATCAATAACACTAATAATACTTATCGTTGATGATAGAATAATTTCATGTAATGCGGGCATGTTTGTGACCAAAAGCTACAGCAATATAACCTTAGTGTCTCTATTTGACTCCTCTCCACAGCTCTGATATTATCGGATCACGAGAAGCGCTCAGTCAGTGATCAAAATAAAGGGTTTAGTCATTTCACTTTCATTTGGAAAATGAAAACATAATAGATAAAAGCACATGATGAATTGGATAATCAAGTTACACGGCTGGTTTGCCTTTTAATTGGGTACAATATTGGACATTTTGACATTTTAATTATATCTTCTCTCATTTTCTCATACATACATGAGCAGATGAAAGATTATGGAATAAATTGGCAGTTGAAATGAGAGAGATTGAGCATGGGGAGCAAAGAGAGGGAGACGGGTGAGGGAGGGAGAGAGACATGGAGAGAGAGAGAGACGACACATTTGCATCTATATTGCAGTATTACTGTATTACCTTGAACCAACAGTGAACCAACAGTGCTTATTGACACATCACCTCCAGTATAGTACTACTCCTTTTGTATTAATGCTTGTAAAAGTACACACTGTTCTCTTTTCATTCCAAATAATTTTGAAGAAAAAAACAGAGCGGAGGCTAGATACCTTGCTAGCTTAGCTAGCTATCTCTTTCAGAACCAGTGAAGTAATGGGTAACCCGTGATTAAATTGCCATTAAAGACATATTATCCATGGCCTCTCTTCCCAGGCAGGTAATAATAACAGCTCTCCAGTCCTGTGCATCTCTAAGCAGGTCACATTACCTTGGAGAGGTCCCCCACTTCCAGGTAGAAACAGATGATGAATACATTCCAGGTCATCCAGAGCACCAGCCACACTGCATACTATGAGAGAGAGAGAGAGAGAGAGAGAGAGAGAGAGAGAGAGAGAGAGAGAGAGAGAGAGAGAGAGAGAGAGAGAGAGAGAGAGAGAGAGAGAGAGAGAGAGAGAGAGAGAGAGGTGGGGGTGGGGGGGAGGAAGCACACACCACTGAACTAACAGTATCACAGCATTAGAACACCACAAGTGGTGTCAAGCTCAGAATAACACCCCAAAAACAAATGCATATTTGGATTCTCGTTAGTATCTGGGCCAAGATCATAGTGTTTCTTTGTAATTAATTATCTGCTGGGTATGTCTTCACACAGATCTGAGACATGCCAGAGCCAAACATTCAGTGCCTTCTGCGTATTGAAGCAGAGTGTTTATGTGTGTGTGTTTATTGGTTTATTGGTTTATTCGGATCCCCATTAGCTTTTGCCGAAGCAGCAGCTACTCTTCGGCTCGGAGGCTTATCAAACCGTTCTGAAATGTGTAAAAATGAAATTGGCAGCGAAGAACACAAAGATGTTGTTATAGTAGAGAAGGTCCACTTTTATGTCTGTACTGTCAAGACATGGCGCATCTATCGACACACACAGATATTTTTTGAAGCAGGGCATTTTGAAGCATCTGATTGTATTTAAAAGCAGACAGGTGATCCAGAATACAATACTGGGGCACAGGAAATGGGAAATCAAATTGCATTACATGTAGGGAGCTCAGACAAATATACTGTATGTATCCACTTATCTGTTAAATGCACATGATCGAGGACAAATATCGCTACAGCAGTCATTGGTGACACTAGTGGTTTGTATTATCTATTTGTACTCCCACTGTACGTTGTACTGTA
The DNA here is from genome assembly GCF_020615455.1 of Coregonus clupeaformis. Classification (NCBI taxonomy): domain Eukaryota; kingdom Metazoa; phylum Chordata; class Actinopteri; order Salmoniformes; family Salmonidae; genus Coregonus; species Coregonus clupeaformis. The sequence continues at coordinate 143,145 of NW_025534153.1, forward strand.
TGACAGATAAATAAGAAAGATCTGATAACATATCTTTGTAGATATCATGCAGATTTCTGTGATACAGTGACAAAGCATCATATGGTATATGATGACATGCAGTATTCATGGCTTGCACTTTTTGAACATTATTTTAGGACTAATGCTTAACATCATTCTGTTCAATGCATTGTCAATTGGCACTGATGAAGATTTCATCAAAAGTGTATTACAGTGGCTTGGAAATACAATGACATTTCTAAAGGAGGCAAATAATTGGTAGATTGACTGTAGATGCAGTATAACGTTAGCTAGCTAGTTAATATTGAGGGGAGACCAACGGATTTTAGCTAGCTAAAGTTAGCATTGCTAGCTATTTTTGACGAACTTTGTTTACTAATGACAACATTGCCATCAGTCTAAAGTAAATTTGACGACATGATAATGATGGCAAAGTTGTTTCCTACTAACTACACTGAACAAAAATAAAGTGTAAAGTGTTGGTCCTATGTTTCATGAGCTGAAATAAAAGATCCCTGAAATGTTTCATACTTACCAAAAGCACAAATTTGTTTACATCCCTGTTAGTGAGCATTTCTTCTTTGCCAAGATAATCCATTCTCCTTACAGGTGTGGCATATCAAGAAGCTGAATAAACAGCATGATCATTCCATAGGTGCACCTTGTGCTGGGGACAATAAAAGGCCACCAAAATGTGCAGTTTTGTCACACAACACAATGCCACAGATGTTTTGAGGTAGCATGCAATTGGCATGCTGACTGCAGGAAATTCCACCAGAGCTGTTGCCAGAGAATTTAATGTTAATTTCTCTACCACAAGCCGTAATTTTAGAGAATTTGGCAGTACGTCCAATCGACCTCACAACCGCAGACCACGTGTAACCACGCCAGCACAGGACCTCCACATCCGGCTTCTTCACCTGAGGGATTGTCTGAGACCAGCCACCCGGCCAGCTGATGAAACTGTGGTTTTGCACAACCAATTTCTGCACAAACTGTCAGAAACCATCTCAGGGAAGCTCATCTGCGTGCTCGTCGTCCTCACCAGGGTCTTGACCTGACTGCAGTTCAGCGTTGTAACCGACTTCAGTGGGCAAAGTCTCACCTTCGATGGCCACTGGCACGCTGAAGAAGTGTGCTCTTCATGGATGAATCTCGGTTTCAACTGTATCGGGCAGATGGCAGACAACGTGTATGGCGTCGTGTGGGCGAACGGTTTGCTGATGTCAACGTTGTGAACAGTACGCCCCATGGTGGCGGTAGGGTTATGGTATGGGCAGGCATAAGCTACGGACAACGAACACAATTGCATTTTATCGATGGCAATTTGAATGCACAGAGATATTGTGACCATCCGCCGCCATCACCTCATGTTTCAGCATGATAATGCACAGCCCCATGTCGCAAGGATCTGTACACAATACTGACTGGTTTTCTGATCCACACCCCTACCTAAGGTATCTGTGACCAACAGATGCATATCTGTATTCCCAGTCATGTGAAATCCATAGATTAGGGCCTAATGAATTCATTTCAATTCACTGATTTCCTTATATGAACTGTAACTCAGTAAAATCTTAGACATTGTTGCAGGTTGCGTTTATATTTTAGTTCAGTGTATTTGTCTACTTTAGCAATGTCATCGGCATGTTATGAATGTGTTAGGGCACACTTTTCGCTAAATTATATGTTTCCGGCTTAATTCACCAGACCAATGAGAGAGGGGGAGAGCCGCCACGGAGTAGGCTTTTACCGTCTCTAAATCTGACACGTTGTCAGGACATTAGATCCAGAAGATGGGTGCGTGTAGTGGAACCTCATTTGGCCTCTCGCCAGCTACTGGCAAGCACAATTTTAAATGAGAATAAAAATGTATCTGCTCTGACAGCATTACCAAAACGGATATAAGCAAGAGTAATGTTGGACAGTAAGCCATTTATCTTTACAGGCATAGGAGGGGGTGAGGAGGGGTGTGAAGGTGATCAGCTTTATCTCTGCTGCATGACAGGGGCTCTCTCTGACGGCTGATTTGATGACCAAGTCCATCATAACATCGATATCTCTCCTGAACTCTTGGACAAGTCTAAATGCCTGGGTTTTAAATCTCCATAATATGTGGTTTTAGTGAAAGGTTGCCACTCACAACAAGGGATTTATTTCAGGTAGGAGAGTTTTGAATTAAGATTTATCCCCATTCTGTGAAGGACATAGATTTAGCCTTGACATCATATCAGTTAGAGGACCATACACTGAGTGTACAAAACATTAAGAATGGGCAAGACAAATCTTTTTTCTTGCCCATTCCCCCTCTGAATGGCACACATACATGTCTCAATTGTCTCAAGGCTTAAAAATCCTTCTTTAACCTGTCTCCTCCCTTTCATCTACACTGATTGAAGTGGATTTAACAAGTGACATCAATAAGGGATCGTAGCTTTCACCTACATTCACCTGGTTAGTCTATGTCATGGAAAGAGCAAGTGTTCATAATGTTTTGTACACTCAGTGTATATTATTGTTCAGTCTAGACACTTTAAATATCAATTCAAGTCAATTAATATTAACATATATTTTCTATCAGTCCGTTCTCCCAGTTTCAGGAAAGTATTTGAAAAATAGCATTATACACAACTGAAATCAAATGTAATAGGTAAGATATATTAATTGCTTCATAACACCACTTTACATAAAACCACTTTCCACTTTCCCAAGATATTAATGTATGATCCCATAGGAAATCAAAGAAGATATAACTCACCCCGGTTACGTATCTTGGTCTGAACTGTACAGTCCCAAAGAGGCCCAAGATGACAATGATGATGTGCACAAAGTTTGTGAGGATGGGAGCCCATTGGTACCCAAGGAAGTCAAATATTTGTCGTTCCAATATGCTGATCTGGAAGGAAAATGAAGATAAATAACTTTAGTATCAGACAAAAACAATGTCATCTTGTGCTTATACACTGACTGCATGGATGGCTTTTTCATGAGGTTTACTACAAGATGCCTGTGTACAGTTGGGGGCCATTTTAACTTTTTATTGCTGAACTGCTGGAGGGTACCAGAGCCCTGAGATAAGTGTTAGAGTGATGTATCTCCAAGTTTGTGCTGAAAGGGAGGGAGGACAGGGCATTCTGCTTGAACACCACACCAAGGGGCCGTGATTTCAGCCTCCTCTCTCTCCTCTTCCCAATCACACAGCTGCCTCTAATTGCCCGGGAGGTGTAGAGTTCCACAGGGTCGCATCCCCACCCCCCTTAATTTTGGCCTCTGTGGGAAATTGAAGTTGGAAAGGCTAGACCCCTCTGCCCCAACCGTTTGGGTCTCAGTGTCTGATTGGACATGACACCAGTGTTGATACGACTACCAGCCTTGGCACTTCAAAGGGCTGCGGTAAGGAGAGGGATCACAGTGTGTCCCAATGGTGTCGGAGCCAGATATCACGTCATAGCACTGACGCTAATGGTTCCCAAATCCCCACCTGCACTGCAACTGCATGATGCTTTAAACTCAACTTCATATCAGCAACTAACAATCTCCTTACTGTAAAGACACTGTCCTTTCTAATAAAGGTATGCCGGAGTACTCCATTTATTACAGTGAAAAAAATGCCTGGCGGGATAATTGGATTGCCCTCCCTGTAAATTCCATGTGAACGTATAGGAAATGGCCTTGAAATATTGGTGAGATTTCAGTTTAACGAACCAACGCCTGTATTCGAGAACTCAAGTAAGTTTGTGATTGTAATTCCTCACTAGTGATCCTTCTATTGACTGTTGTTGAGCTTTGACTATTACAACAGATGCCACAACTAAATTAACTTCTCCTTTGAGTGCTCCATGCCTCTCCATGTCGCTAAGCAATACTTTATAAATGTCATTTCATGTCATCAAAACATCAAGTTTCTCTCTATTAAATCCAGTCTGTCCATGGCTCAGTCCAGTCCAGAGCTGACCAGCTGACGATCCCTCACACTGGGCTTCTGATTAAGATTAAGCTATGCTACCTGCCGATCCACAGATCTAGTCAGGGTGTGGAGATCTATGTTATTATTTCTATGTTCTCATTCTAGGTTTTGTGTTTCTATGTTTGGCCGGGTGTGATTCCCAATCAGAGGCAGCTGTCGCTCGTTGTCTCTGATTGGGGATCATACTTTAGTAGCCTGTTTGTAATCATTAGTTGTGTGATCTTGTTCCGTGTATAGGCTTGTATTGTGTTCAGCCTGAGGACTTCACATTACGTTGTTTTGTTGTTTTGTTCGTGTGTTTATTTTGATAAATAAACATGTATGCATTTTACGCTGCGCCTTGGTCTGACCCGTCCTTCAACGACCGTGACAGGGAGCTATTGCTCAGTGGATGAGATTTCTCTCCATTTACAGGACCTTCATTGTAAAAGTGCTGGCACAACTGTTATTCATCCAGCAGGAACTGATAAATTACACAAATGTTGTTTTGAAAATATAACCAAATTGAAAGTGAATTAGCTTCTAGTTAGTGGCTTTCATTATGATCTAGTACATTAGACTGTCTTTTTTCCTAAGGTGATGTAGGCTATTCCGCCACTGGTATGTAAATTGTTTGGTATCTATGCCAAGCTGTTCTTGAAACCTATCTGTTTATCTGGGCCAGTCTCCATGATGACCCTACCTTCATTTCCATCTGTTTCTCCAGTAAATTATTTCCATAATCCCAAAAAATACTGAATACATTCAGAGCAAAAGGGAGTCAGAGTCAGGGATCTATGCTAGCTCCTCCACACCCCCTACCAACCTGCAAAGCCCTCTTATCAAAGAACCTTTCTGTCTAATATGACACCCGTCAGGACCTCCTCTCAGAGGCATTGTTAACATGTTTCTGCTGAACTGCAAAAGGCACAAAGAAAATAAATGATGGTAATTAGCAGCACATTTCCATGGTATTGGAGAAGGAGAAGCACTCATGAAAAGCTAAATGCACCTCGCCATATTACCTACTAAAGCGGGGAGCCCAGAGAGTCCTGATGGGAGCCCATATGGTAGCACAAAACCAGCCTGCCGCCTGGATTAAAAAGGTAAACAAGAAGGAAACATGCTATATTGCTGCAATTAATCATGCGGCGCTTCCACACCGCATTTATAAGGCTCAACACAAATAACAGCCATTGGTAAATCGTAACCCCTAGCATTATTTACCTGATAATATCTCAATGTCAAAGCTGGCTGATAAAGGCTGTTCTCTGGCTGTACACTTGGGAGTACCTGGTGTTATTGGATGAACTCCCAGACACCCAGAGACTCATCTGCCTCGGTATCACAGGCCCTGTCCAACGTTGAGAGAAGAGAGAGGCTGCAGGGCTTTCCTCACTGCCTAACACAGAGAGACAAACCTTGGGCTATTGTTGGAGTCAGAGGGCCTCCCTAGTCATTAATGTGGCCCCTGAGCCCCCTTTCATCAACACAAATAAGAACAGCTCTCCCAAGCAGCTGTGCACAGAGTAATTATCCATATATTACTAATTATAAACATACATTTGGGGGGAACCCATTATTGAGCGGGGCAGAAGAGTGGCCCTATTCGCCAGGGAAATAACATTGACTAAATGAAACAGAGGGGATCCAAATAACATGCCAGATCCAAAGAGAAGGAATGTCACAGTAGGCTATAACCCTTTATCTGACAAAAAACATCTACAAGGGCAATCGGTAGGCCCTACACCAGATATACAAATTAGAAAAATGGAATTAGTAAACCATGAAACTCCACAAATCTGTCATTATATATTGCCATGGTTTTCTATTTTCATACACAAGAGTGCATTTAGTTGATTTATCTGTTTGGTCATGCTGTTTTGCATAACACCTTCATTTTACCCACCTGAAAATAGTTGGAAAGAACCTCATTACTGATGTATAACACAAGGAATCCTGGCTGATTACAGGAAAATAAGTGCACACTTCAGCTCTACAACTGCTGATTGAAATGGAAGTTTATCCTCCAAACTTCGTCAAAGCTTAGAGTTTTTATTTTTTCTCCCAGTGTGGAGGAGACATGAGCTGGCACTAATCACTGAGACAAAAGCCAATCAATCAGTGGTGGCAGCATGAATAGAGAGGCAGGCAGCCTCATGCTGCATTCAGACAATGCTCGGGAGGCTGTACGACACACAGCGGCTCTGACCAGAGCACATTAGCCACAGAGTGTGGGGAGGTAACAGGAGGTAACGTGCAGCCTGGGCTAGTGGTTTCCCTCTCATGCAGAATCACAGATAAGGCCTTCACCATTGTCCCGTCACTAGTACTATAAATCCACCTGCAAACGCTCAGGTGTTTTAATGGTACTCCAAACAGACAGTTAGGCTAGACTACAGAACTTGGGGGAGAGAAAAACACCAAGGTAGAAATGGATTTGTTAAACAAATAGCACATAAACGCTTATCGACTGGATGGCACACTGGGTATTTTGTTATGCAGATAATAAGGTTGTTTAGCTTTCAAGGAAAGTAGGAATCTTAGTCTGAAATGGAAAATTGTACTGTAGCATACATGTTGATGTCTGTGTATGTCCATTTCTGTCCCTGCAGTCAGTAGGCTACTGTATAAATTACTTCCTTCTGTATATTAACCCAATCCCATGCTTGGCGAGGTTTCATAAATTATTCACTGTGAAAGTGAAAAACAAATGTATTTAAAATACAGTGGAGGAAAAAAGTATTTAGTCAGCCACCAATTGTGCAAGTTCTCCCACATAAAAAGATGAGAGAGGCCTGTAATTTTCATCATAGGTACACGTCAACTATGACAGACAAAATGAGGGAAAAAAATCCTGAAAATCACATTGTAGGATTTTTTATGAATTTATTTGCAAATTATGGTGGAAAATAAGTATTTGGTCAATAACAAAAGTTTCTCAATACTTTGTTATATAACCTTTGTTGGCAATGACACAGGTCAAACGTTTTCTGTAAGTCTTCACAAGGTTTTCACACACTGTTGCTGGTATTTTGGCCCATTCCTCCATGCAGATCTCCTCTAGAGCAGTGATGTTTTGGGGCTGTCGCTGGGCAACACAGACTTTCAACTCCCTCCAAAGATTTTCTATGGGGTTGAGATCTGGAGACTGGCTAGGCCACTCCAGGACCTTGAAATGCTTATTACGAAGCCACTCCTTCGTTGCCCGGGCGGTGTGTTTGGGATCATTGTCATGCTGAAAGACCCAGCCACGTTTCATCTTCAATGCCCTTGCTGATGGAAGGAGGTTTTCACTCAAAATCTCACGATACATGGCCCCATTCATTCTTTCCTTTACACGGATCAGTCGTCCTGGTCCCTTTGCAGAAAAACAGCCCCAAAGCATGATGTTTCCACCCCCATGCTTCACAGTAGGTATGGTGTTCTTTGGATGCAACTCAGCATTCTTTGACCTCCAAAAACGACGAGTTGAGTTTTTACCAAAAACTAATATTTTGGTTTCATCTGACCATATGACATTCTCCCAATCCTCTTCTGGATCATCCAAATGCACTCTAGCAAACTTCAGACGGCCTGGACATGTACTGGCTTAAGCAGGGGGACACGTCTGGCACTGCAGGATTTGAGTCCCTGATGGTAGGCTTTGTTACTTTGGTCCCAGCTCTCTGCAGGTCATTCACTAGGTCCCCCCGTGTGGTTCTGGGATTTTTGCTCACTGTTCTTGTGATCATTTTGACCCCACGGGGTGAGATCTTGCGTGGAGCCCCAGATCGAGGGAGATTATCAGTGGTCTTGTATGTCTTCCATTTCCTAATAATTGCTCCCACAGTTGATTTCTTCAAACCAAGCTGCTTACCTATTGTAAATTCAGTCTTCCCAGCCTGGTGCAGGTCTACAATTTTGTTTCTGGTGTCCTTTGACAGCTCTTTGGTCTTGGCCATAGTGGAGTTTGGAATGTGACTGTTTGAGGTTGTGGACAGGTGTCTTTTATACTGATAACAAGTTCAAACAGGTGCCATTAATACAGGTAACGAGTGGAGGACAGAGGAGCCTCTTAAAGAAGAAGTTACAGGTCTGTGAAAGCCAGAAATCTTGCTTGTTTGTAGGTGACCAAATACTTATTTTCCACCATAATTTGCAAATAAATTCATTAAAAATCCTACAATGTGATTTTCTGGAGAAAAAAAAATCTCAATTTGTCTGTCATAGTTGACGTGTACCTATGATGAAAATTTCAGGCCTCTCTCATCTTTTTAAGTGGGAGAACTTGCACAATTGGTGGCTGACTAAATACTTTTTTCCCCCACTGTATATTCAGGCTAGATCATATAAAAAGGTTTGAAACAAGTCTCTCACATCTGCAGAGGGTAAAACTGTCTCTCAAAACACTCTTGGATGGAAAGAAAACATTTATGTAAAATGTATAATCCAAAATGTACTAGATTTCTCAGAGATACATCACTTTCACAAGATATTCATGAGATGATCCTAACGATATATATATATATATATATATATATATATATATATAATCTGATAAATAATCAAGCACAACCTTTTCTAAACTAGTCAAATAAACGTTTTTATTTTTATTTTATTTTTGTTTCACCAGATAAAATATCAAACAATAGCAACACATTTTATAAATGCTGACATTTTGCAGTATAGATGTTTAAAAAGAGAGAGAAAACAACTAATAATATATGCACAAGTTTCATGAAATATTCATCAACATCATGTGCATGTGTGAGATGATGGAAGAATTGTGAAATCATAAGTCATGAAACATTTATGGGGGGTCCAAGATAGGGGAGGGGGTGTAACCTTATTTCTTTGCTTTGGGGAGGATTTTGTGGTTTTTTATTGGGCACAGGGGAGGCTTGTTATTCCTATATATTTAATTCCGTCCTGCTTGCATGCGCCTCCCTATCAAACCCTTGGTTAGACCAATGCCACGGACAGGTTCGTTGTTTGAATGAATGAATGAATTTCTCTCTGTATGTCCCGTAGGCTACGTTTATAATGCATCAATGCTGCAATGTATAAATGTATCACCACCAGCCTAGGCTAGGCTACTACAGTACATTTAGGTGACCACCTGTGTGCTATGCAAGAGAGAGACCAAAAAATATCCACTAGAGTTTGACCATATCAATAAGTGCTACACAGATTTAGGCTACATATACAGTGGGGAGAACAAGTATTTGATACACTGCCGATTTTGCAGGTTTTCCTACTTACAAAGCATGTAGAGGTCTGTAATTTTTATCATAGGTACACTTCAACTGTGAGAGACGGAATCTAAAACAAAAATCCAGAAAATCACATTGTATGATTTTTAAGTAATTAATTTGCATTCTATTGCATGACATAAGTATTTGATTCATCAGAAAAGCGGAACTTAATATTTGGTACAGAAACCTTTGTTTGCAATTACAGAGATCATACGTTTCCTGTAGGTCTTGACCAGGTTTGCACACACTGCAGCAGGGATTTTGGCCCACTCCTCCAAGCAGACCTTCTCCAGATCCTTCAAGTTTCAGGGCTGTCACTGGGCAATACGGACTTTCAGCTCCCTCCAAAGATGTTCTATTGGGTTCAGGTCTGGAGACTGGCTAGGCCACTCCAGGACCTTGAGATGCTTCTTACGGAGCCACTCCTTAGTTGCCCTGGCTGTGTGTTTCGGGTCGTTGTCATGCTGGAAGACCCAGCCACGACCCATCTTCAATGCTCTTACTGAGGGAAGGAGATTGTTGGCCAAGATCTCGCGATACATGGCCCTATCCATCCTCCCCTCAATACGGTGCAGTCGTCCTGTCCCCTTTGCAGAAAAGCATCCCCAAAGAATGATGTTTCCACCTCCATGCTTCACGGTTGGGATGGTGTTCTTGGGGTTGTACTCATCCTTCTTCTTCCTCCAAACACGGCGAGTGGAGTTTAGACCAAAAAGCTCTATTTTTGTCTCATCAGACCACATCACCTTCTCCCATTCCTCCTCTGGATCATCCAGATGGTCATTGGCAAACTTCAGACGGGCCTGGACATGCGCTGGCTTGAGCAGGGGGACCTTGCGTGCGCTGCAGGATTTTAATCCATGACGGCGTAGTGTGTTACTAATGGTTTTCTTTGAGACTGTGGTCCCAGCTCTCTTCAGGTCATTGACCAGGTCCTGCCGTGTAGTTCTGGGCTGATCCTTCACCTTCCTCATGATCATTGATGCCCCACGAGGTGAGATCCTGCATGGAGCCCCAGACAGAGGGTGATTGACCGTCATCTTGAACTTCTTCCATTTTCTAAGTTGTTGCCTTCTCACCAAGCTACTTGCCTATTGTCCTGTAGCCCATCCCAGCCTTGTGCAGGTCTACAATTCCTTACACAGCTCTCTGGTCTTGGCCATTGTGGAGAGGTTGGAGTCTGTTTGATTGAGTGTGTGGACAGGTGTCTTTTATACAGGTAACGAGTTGAAACAGGTGCCGTTAATACAGGTAATGAGTGGAGAACAGGAGGGCTTCTTAAAGAAAAACTAACAGGTCTGTGAGAGCCGGAATTCTTACTGGTTGGTAGGTGATCAAATACTTATGTCATGCAATAAAATGCAAATTAATTACTTTAAAATCTTACAATGTGATTTTCTGGATTTTTGTTTTAGATTCTGTCTCTCACAGTTGAAGTGTACCTATGATAAAAATGACAGACCTCTACATGCTTTGTAAGTAGGAAAACCTGCAAAATCGGCAGTGTATCAAATACTTGTTCTCCCCACTGTATATCTCTCTCTTCCCTTTTCCTTTCTTGTCAATTCATTTGATAGGCTACATTGTTTAGGCATTATCTTAACGTTGCCTACTTTCTGATAGCCTACAGCCAGGATTAGAAGGTAGGTTTTAGGAAAGGAGAAATGTGATGTGCTCTTGTGTCTGAGATGCGCTGGTGGATTTGATTGTCCATTCAGAAAGTAAAGTAGCCTATCTGAACTCCATCTCTTTAATAAGAGATGTGCCATGATGATCAGCATACACACTATATATACAAAAGTATGTGGACACCCCTTCAAATTAGTGGATTCAGCTATTTCAGCCACACCCCTTGCTGACAGGTGTATAAAATCGAGCACACAGCCATGCAGTCTCCATAGACAAACATTTGCAGTAGAATGGCATTACTGAAGAGCTCAGTGACTTTCAACGTGGCACCGTCAAAGGACGCCACCTTTTGTCAAATTTCTGCGCTGCTAGAGCTACCCCGGTCAACTGTAAGTGCTGTTTTTGTGAAGTGGAAATGTCTAGAAGCAAGAATGGCCAGCCGTGAAGTAGTAAGTTCACCAAAAGGGACCGCCGAGTGCTGAAGCGCGTAAAAATCGTTTGTCCTCGGTTGCAACTCGAGTTCCAAACTGCCTCTGGAAGCAACATCAGCACAAGAACTGTTCATCGGGAGCTTCATGAAATGAGTTTCCATGGCTGAGCAGCCGCACACAAGCCTAAGATCATAATGCGCAATGCCAAGTGTCGGCTGGAGTGGTGTAAAGCTCACCGCCATTGGACTCTGGAGCAGTGGAAACGCGTTCTCTGGAGTGATGAATCACACTTTACCATCTGGCACTCCGACGGACAAATCTTGGTTTGGCGGATGCCAGGAGAACGCTACCTGCCCCAATGCATAGTGCCAACTGTAACGTTTGGTGGAAGAGGAATAATGGTCTGGGGCTGTTTTTCATGGTTTGGGCTAGGCTCCTTAGTTCCAGGGAAGGGAAATCTTAACGCTACAGCATACAATGACATTCTAGACAATTTTGTGCTTCCAACTTTGTGGCAACAGTTTCGGTAAGGCCCTTTCCTGTTTCAGCATGACAATGCCCCCGTGCACAAATCGAGGTCCATACAGAAATGGTTTTTCGAGATCGGTGTGGAAGAACTTGACTGGCCTGCACAGAGCCCTGAACTCAACCCGATCGAACACCTTTGGGATGAATTGGAATGCCGACTGCGAGCCAGGCCTAATCATCCAACATCTCTACCCGACCTCACTAATGCTCTTGTGGCTGAATGGAAGCAAGTCCCTGCAGCAATGTTCCAACATCTAGTCGAAAGCCTTCCCAGACGAGTGGGACCAATTCCATATTAATGCCCATGATTTTGGAATGAGATTCATATGTCCACATACTGTTGGTCATGTGTATGTGCTGGAATGACGACAGATGCCAGTTTTGCGTTTCCTCTCTTAGGCTGAGATGCAACTGAAGCAAACACTCCAGTCATAATTGAATCATCTTGTGATATTTTCAGTAGTAACATATTGCCATTGCCACTGCCTTCTCAAAAGCAAGATTGCGTTTGTGACGTTATGCCAATATTTAGGCAAAGTGGGGGAAAAACACATTGGAGTTGGTGTGAAAAGGGATTTACTGTGGTCGTAATTATTGTTGTGAGTTAATTAAATGAAGGTGGGGGGTAGTGCAACAAGGGTCATATTAAAAGATTTCTAACATTGGTGAGGGCGGTATTTTTTTTTTAGGACAGCTCGAGTTGGACCCCCCCCCAGTAATTATCGAATGATCCGTTACCACGGACGGAGGGAAGAGATCAATTAAGTAGCTTTTGTGGAAGTGGAATCACTAAATATGATACACCTGGAGATGGTAGAGGGATCTATATGGTGTGATGAAAGCATTCTGACAATAATGGTGTACCTAGTGGAGCTCCTTGGGGAACACCTTCCCTCTCTGCTAAATACAATGACAAGCGTTCAGTGCCTAAGATATGTACATAATAATGCAGCTTTCTGCACTGCTACACCTGAGGACAAGATTTACCAATCTAACACAGTTCCACTAGAGGAACAACAAGACTTAATCTGAGAGGAACAAATCTGAGAATCAATCAATATGCCCATGTTGATTTAATTTCTTCTTTTGCTGTGGTTTTATGTACTGTACCTTTGCGAGTACATTTAAAGTGATGATGGTGATGGAGTATGTGTGAAGTTATAGTTTCATATTCCCAACAAAAGGCTTTTACGGGGTTTGAACGTCCTTTTTACCTATTTTTACCTGTTAGGCAATTGGATGTCAAGTGGTGAAGAGCAGCCATTTAATTAATGTGTCCTTAAAAATGACTAACATTAAATTAGCCTATGTATAATTATGCCTTCATCAAAGGCATGTAGCACAAGTGAAACTGCACGTTATAATTTAAAAGCACAGCACTGGAACAGTTTTGAGTTTTGATTTGTTTTGTGTGTGGGGGGGGGGTGCTAATTTCCAAACACACATTTAAAGGTATAATATTGTTATATTTATACTTATTCCTCCCAACCAATAGTCCTATGTATAACGGGTGAACAAGGCACACAATAGCATATGTGGTCCATGAACCCAGAGGACATTCTAATCTACAGCTATATGAGTCAGTCATTGTACTATAGTGAGGTATGTTCCTATTAAAGACTGTTCTGTGAATGTAGGCTACATGTAGAGTCTTCAATGATAAAAGAATCAGACCTACAGGGGCTTTTAAAGTGACAAATGCAGGCCCTTGGGTGTATGACAGGCCACATCGAGACGGGGAGGAGGGAATGGGCAAAGCACAGCGAAAGATGCAGTGATGTGAAACTGAGTACCAAAAGTGTCTCATACACTGCTTGGGCCTGTATGGATAATGATTCATTGAATTTTTATGAATATAAACCAGTGCATTTGGAAATAAACTGGAACATTCAGTGAATATGTAATTACAGACATAAAGTGTTCTTGTGATTGAACCAATGAGCGGTTAAACAAAATAGAGTCTAATTATCAATTAATTCTGCAACATTATACAAATAAAAGTCATTCAAAATGCATCAGCTCCATCAACATCTTGTCATCTCTGTGTGGGTAATGTCTGTTTCATGAACACTAACTGCTTTCTGCACTGATTGAAATAAGCATTTATGCGACACGACAGCCATCTCAAACTGAATGTGCTGTTTGTCAGTAAGGAAACAAATGCAGCTAATGTCCTACAGGACATACTGTACCGTATTGTTTACAGAACTGGGATAAGTGCATACAGTGCCTTGCAAAAGTATTCATCCCCCTTGGCGTTTTTCCTATATTGTTGCATTACAACCTGTAATTTAAATAGATTTTTATTTGGCTTTCATGTAATGGAAATACACAAAATAGTTCAAATTTTTTCAAAAAATTCCAAAAAATAAATAACGGAAAAGTGGTGCGTGCATATGTATTCACCCCCTTTGCTATGAAGCCCCTAAATAACATCTGGTGCAACCAATTACCTTCAGAAGTCACATAATTAGTTAAATAAAGTCCACCTGTGTGTAAACTAAGTGTCACATGATCTGTCACATGATCTCAGTATATATACACCTGTTCTGAAAGGCCCCAGAGTCTGCAACACCACTAAGCAAGTGGCACCACCAAGTAAGCGGCACCATGAAGACCAAGGAGCTCTCCAAACAGGTCAGGGACAAAGTTGTGGAGAAGTACAGATCAGGGTTGGGTTATAAAAAAATATCATAAACTTTGAACATCCCACGGAGCACCATTAAATCCATTATTTAAAAAATGGAAAGAATATGGCACCACAACTAACCTGCCAAGAGAGGGCCGCCCACCTAAACTCACAGACCAGGCAAGGAGGGCATTAATCAGAGAAGCAACAAAGAGACCTAAGATAACCCTGAAGGAGCTGCAAAGCTGTCCATAGGACCACTTTAAGCCATACACTCCACAAAGCTGGGCTTTACGGAAGAGTGGCCAGAAAAAGCCATTGCTTAAATAAAAAAATTAGCAAACACGTTTGGTGTTCGCCAAAAGCCATGTGGGAAACTCCCCAAACATACGGAAGAAGGTACTTTTGCCATCAAGGAAAACGCTATGTCTGGCGCAAACCCAACACTTCTCATCACCCTGAGAACACCATCCCCACAGTGAAGCATGGTGGTGGCAGCATCATGCTGTGGGGATGTTTTTCATCTGCAGGGACTGGGAAACTGGTCAGAATTGAAGGAATGATGGATGGCGCTAAATACAGGGAAATTCTTGAGGGAAACCTGTTTCAGTCTTCCAGAGATTTGAGACTGGGATAGAGGTTCACCTTCCAGCAGGACAATGACCCTAAGCATACTGCTAAAGCAACACTCGAGTGGTTTAAGGGGAAACATTTAAATGTCTTGGAATGGCCTAGTCAAAGCCCAGACCTCAATCCAATTGAGAATCTGTGGTATGACTTAAAGATTGCTGTACACCAGCGGAACCCATCCAACTTGAAGGAGCTTGGAGCACTTTTGCCTTGAAGAATGGGCAAAAATCCCAGTGGCAAGATGTGCCAAGCTTATAGAGACATACCCCAAGAGACTTGCAGCTGTAATTGCTGCAAAAGGTGGCTCTACAAAGTATTGACTTTGGGTGGTGAATAGTTATGCACGCTCAAGGTGTTTGTTATTTGTTTCAGAACAAAAAATATTTTGCATCTTCAAAGTGGTAGGCATGTTGTGTAAATCAAATGATACAACCCCCCCCCAAAAAATCTATTTTAATTCCAGGTTTAAGGCAACAAAATAGGAAAAATGCCACTGGTGGTGAATATTTTCGCAAGGCACTGTATGTGGGCTGCTAACTCATTCAAAGGGCTATATGACACAGATCTATGTCAAATTCTGCCTACAAATGAGAGATCTGTTTCTTCTCTGTACAATTTCTGTTGCAACCCCTTTGGAGATCACATCAACAATTGATAGGGTAATGCTCCTCCAGCAGTCCACCAGTTATAAGACATAACCATGATAAAAAACAATAATCAACATACTGAGTATCATAAGCTGTATACAAACTGTTAAACTACTGGATGTTTTTCTCTCCGCTAGAGGGGATGAAAATATCTACACAACCCTTATAACCCATGCCGGGTGCCCTATTATGCTCTCTGGTCATAAAAGTACTGTATTTTCCCCCTTATGATTTTGGCACCAAATAGAAATGATTGGAATAGCTATGATCCTTGAGTCCTTAATCACCTGGCAGGGCCAGAGAATCGCAGAGAGGTTATTTTATTCCCAACCGTGCCTGCCTGAGAGCCTTCCCACTAGGCAAACACTGGTTGAATCAATATTGTTTCCATATCATTACAACCAAAAAATGTAATGTGATCAAATCAAATTTTAAATGTCACATGCTTCATAAACAACAGGTGTAGATTAACAGTGAAATGCTTACTTACGGGTCCTTCCCAACAATGTAGCAAATAATAGAAAAATTATAAAACGAGGAATAAATACACAATGAGTAACGATAACTTGGCTCTATACACTACCGGTCAAAAGTTTTAAAACACCTACTCATTCAAGGGTTTTTCTTTATTTTTTTACTATTTTCTACATTGTAAAATAATAGTAAATACATCAAAACTATGAAACAACACATATGGAATCATGTAGTAACCCAAAAAAGTGTTAAACAAATCAAAATAGCACATTTGAGATTCTTCAAACAGCCACCCTTTGCCTTGATGACAGCTTTGCACACTCTTGGCATTCTCTCAACCAGCTTCATGAGGTAGTCACCTGGAATGCATTTCAATTAACAGGTGTGCCTTCTTAAAAGTTAATTTGTGGAATTTAATGCGTTTGAGCCAATCAGTTGTGTTGTGACAAGGCAGGGGGGGTATACTAATGATGG
Organism: Coregonus clupeaformis; assembly: GCF_020615455.1. Lineage (NCBI taxonomy): Eukaryota > Metazoa > Chordata > Actinopteri > Salmoniformes > Salmonidae > Coregonus > Coregonus clupeaformis. The sequence goes on from NW_025534153.1 coordinate 159,770, forward strand.
GAAGTTCGGCTCTTTTCTGAGAGCCGGCTCTTTTGACTCGGCTCCCAAAGAAGAGCCGGCTCTTTCGACTCCCGAACGGCTCTTTATTTAGGATCTTTTGTAGCCTATATTTTACCTTAACTTTGAAAAAAAATCATGGTTTATGTGTTGAAAACCCTTTTGCTTTCAGTGTTTTTATGAGAGACCTTATAATGCCTAATTCTGTGCATTTATTCTGTGACAAAACCACTCTTACATTTGTTTATTTCAATTAAACTTTTTTATTGCACAAATTAACAATAAACTTCAAACAAATCCACAGAACAGAATCAAAACCAGAACCAAACTCCAGCAAACAGCATTAGTCCTCAGGGCAGGTTGGCATTCAGGAAGATCAGATGCCTCAGCTTGGATGGGCTGATAGGCCTGATACGATTTCGCCTCTCCGTGAGTATCTGCCCTGTTTTGGAGAAGATTCTCTCAGAAGGAACTGATGTGGCAACAATACATAGTCTCCCCTCCATCACATCAGTTGCAGTAGGAGAGGTTATACTTGCACGCATGGGGATGGCAGTAGACGTTACAGCAGCTGTTGTTCTGGTATGAGACACACCAGGATCAGTAGATGGTGAGCTGGCTTGCCCTCTCTCCTCTAACTGCACTGTAGGATGGACAGTTCTTGTATGTCTATGCAGGTTTGTGGTGGAACCTGCTCTTATAGTGACCTTCGTGTTTGCAGTGAAGGCACTCTGCTTTCTTGTTCCCAATATCTTTAAACTGCAGCCAGATGCTGCTTCGCTTTCTAGTGTCACTCATAGTTAAACGACACGACAATGCAAGACGCACACACGCTCCTCAGTCCGCTCTGTCTCTCTCTTCACTTGCAGTGGAGTCAAGTGGTGTGTCTGCCCCGCCCCCTCTCTGTTTACACATCCTTAATTCTCACGTGAATGCCGCATGCTGGTCGCCATGCTGGCCAATCATAACAGACCTCTGTGAAAGTGAAACCTAAGCAGCGAATGGGCAAAAAACTGGGAGCCGGCTCTCACTCGATGCGAGCCGGCTCTTCTGATTCACTACAAAGAGCCGGCTCTCAGAGCCGATGCTTGTGCGCATGACCCATCACTAGGGTATACAGAAGATAGCCCTATTTGGTAAAAGACCAAGTCCATATTATGGCAATAACAGCTCAAATAAGCAAAGAGAAACGACAGTCTATCATTACTTTAAGACATGAAGGTCAGTCAATACGGAAAATGTCAAGAACTTTGAAAGTTTCTTCAAGTGCAGTCGCAAAAACCATCAAGCTCTATGATGAAACTGGCTCTCATGAAGACCACCACAGGAATTGAAGACCCAGAGTTACCTCTGCTGCAGAGGATAAGTTCATTAGAGTTACCAGCCTCTGAAATTGCAGCCCAAATAAATACTTCACAGAGTTCAAGTAACAGACACATGTTAACATCAACTGTTCAGTGAAGACTGTGTGAATCAGGCCTTCATGGTCAAATTGCTGCAAAGAAACCAGTACTAAAGGACACCAATAAGAAGAAGAGACTTGCTTGGGCAAAGAAACATGAGCAATGGACATTAGACCGATGGAAATGAGTCCAAATGTAAGATTTTTGTTTCCAACCGCCGTGTCTTGTGAGATGCGGTGTGAGTGAATGGATGATCTCCCCATGTGTATTTCCCACCTTAAAGCATGGAGGAGGAGGTGTTATGGTGTGGGGGTGCTTTGCTGGTGACACTGTCTGTGATTTATTTAGAATTCAAGGTACACTTAACCAGCATGGCTCCCACAGCATTTTGCAGCGATACGCCATCCCATCTGGTTTGGGCTTAGTGGGACTATAATTTGTTTCACAACAGGACAATGACCCAACACACTTCCAGGCTGTGTAAGGGCTATTTTACCAAGAAGGAGAGTGATGGAGTGCTGCATCAGATGACCTGGCCTCCAAAATCCCCAGACCTCAACCAAATTCAGATGGTTTGGGATGAGTTTGACCGCAGAGTGAAGGAAACGCAGCCAACAAGTGCTCAGCATATGTGGGAACTCCTTCAAGACTGTTGAAAAAGCATTCCAGATGAAGCAGGCTGAGAGAATGCCAAGAGTGTGCAAAGCTGTCATCAAGGCAAAGGGTGGTTATTGTGATTTGTTTAACTTTTTTTTGGTTACTACATGATTCCATATGTGTTATTTCATAGTTTTGATGTCTTCACTATTATTCTACAATGTAGAAAATAGTAAAAATAAAGAAAAACCCTTGAATGAGTAGGTGTTCTAAAACTTTTGACCGGTAGTGTACACAGGTTACCAGCACAGAGTCGATGTGCAGGGGTACGAGGTAATTGAGGTAGATATGTACATATATGTAGGGATAAAGTGACTAGGCAACAGTATAGATAATAAACAGAAGCAGCAGCGTATGTGATTAGCCAAAAGAGTTAGTGCAGAAAGGGTCAATGTAGATAGTCCGAGTAGCTTTTGGTCAACTATTTAACGAACTATTTAGCAGTCTTATGGCTTGGGGGTAGAAGCTGTTCAGGGTCCTGTTCATTCCAGACTTGCTGCATTAGTACCGCTTGCCGTGTGGTTAGCAGAGATAACAGTCTACTTGGGTGGCTGGTGTCTTTGACAATTTTTAGGACCTTCTTCTGACACCGCCTGGTATAGAGGTCCTGGATGGCAGGGAGTTCGGCCCCAGTGATGAATTTGTAGCGGTGATGCAGCCAGTCAAGATGCTCTCAATGGTGCAGCTGGACAAATTTTTGAGGATCTGAGGTTTCCCTTTGTAATCCGTGATAGTTTGCAAGCCCTGCCACATCCGACGAGCATCAGAGCTGGTGTAGTAGGATTCGATCTTAGTTCTGTATTGACATTTTGACTGTTTGATGTCTCATCTGAGGTCGTAGCGAGATTTCTTATAAAGCGTCCGGATTAGTGTCCTGCTTCATGAAAGCGGCAACTCTAGCCTTTAGCTCAGTGCCGATGTTGCCTGTAATGGCTTCTGGTTGGGATATGTACGTACGGTCACTGTGGGGACTTATTAATTAAGCTGGTGACTGATGTGGTAAGCTCCTCAATGTTATCGGATGAATAACATTGACTAGCGCAACAGTCCTGTAGTTTAGCATTCACTTCATTGGACCACTTCCGTACTGAGCGTGTCACTGGTACTTCCTGTTTGAGTTTTTGCTTGTAAGCAGGAATCAGGAGTATAGAGTTATGGTCAGATTTATCAAATGGAGGGCGAGGGAGAGCTTTATATGTGTTTCTGTGTGTGGAGTAAAGGTGATCTAGAGTTTTTTCGCCTCTAGTTGCACAGGTGACATGCTGGTATAAATTAGGTCAGACGGATTTCAGTTTCTCTGCATTACAATCACCGGCCACTAGGAGCACTGCCTCTTTTCTTGTTTGCTTATGGCCTTATACAGCTTGCAGAGTGCGGTCTTAGTGCCAGCATCGGTTTGTGGTGGTAAATAGACAGCTATGAAAAATATAGATGAAAACTAAATAGTGTGGTCTGCAGTTTATCATGAGGTATTCTAACTCAGGCAAGCGAAACCTCGAGACTTCCTTAACATTAGAGATCACGCACCAGCTGTTGTTAACAGAGACACCTCCCCCCTTAACCTTACCCGAAGCTGCCTTTCTGTTTTGACAATGCATAGAAAAACCAGCTAGATGTATATTATCCATGTCCTTGTTCAGCCACAACTCAGAGAAACATAGGATATTACAGTTCTTCAGCTCCCATTGATAGGATAGTCTCGAACGGAGCTCGTCCAGTGTGTTTTCTAGTGATTGTATGTTTGCCAATATAACTGAGGGTAGAGACGGTTTATTTACTCGCCAACGTAGTCTCGTCAGGAATCCCCTCGTTTTCCTCTCTTGCACTGTCTCTTCCCCTTTCGAGTCCCAGGGATTAGGGCCTGGTCTGGAATGAGCAGTACATCCATAGCTCCTGACTCGTTGAAGTAGAAATCTTCATCCAAATCGAGGTTAGTGATTGCTGTTCTGTTGTCCAGAAGCTATTTTCGGTCATCAGAAATGATGGTGGAAATATGATGTAAAAAAAAGTTACGATCAGCGGAGAAAAAGAAAACGTTGATGACGTTGAATCAACGTGGAAAACTGATTGGATTAGAAAAAAGTAATCAACGTAAGGGAATTCAGATTTTTTTTCACCCAACTTTTAACCTAAATCCAATGACATGTTGACATTTTTTGTTGATTTCACATTGAATTCACATTAGTTGACAACTCAACCAAATACAAATCAAAACTAGACATTGAACTGACGTCTGTGGCCAGTGGGTTTTTAATAATATCAGCCATTGAGGAGCCCCCGAGAACTGATGACTAGCACTCATTTGCAACACTGGGTTTCTTGAGAACCTATGGGGGGAGCATTAATGACATGAGTGAGGATAGCTTCGGGAGAAAGGGGACAGAGTCTGAATAAAACTAATCAGGATATGGATAAGTGTTAGCCTAATGAGGATAATTCATTTCAATATTCGTTTGCATTTCAAGGAGCCCTGGTGAAGTATCAGTGGTGCCTGAGGCCCACCACCGCTATGAGCTCTGAACCAGGAATAGACCTCTGTGTTGCCAACATGGCTGGAAAATGCGACTTGACACTCTATGCAGCAAGTGGCTACTATCAACTACCACAGACACAGAGAAAGGAAGAGGAGGAAAATATTGTAAGCAACAACTGGCCGACAAAGTCGCCAATTCATCCACAATTACTATGACAGAAGTTGAAATGCTTCACGATTAATTTATGATTTTTGAAAAAACATTACACACAGCTACGGAATGCAAAATAATTCAACAAACTCTGGAAGGCAAAACTGAATAATGTGGTCCGGTTTTAATAGCATTAAAGTTATATTCCTCATAACAAGATATCAATGGGGGTTTACGGTAATTGGATGACCTTAAACTGTGATCTCGGTTTTTAGATGTAGTAATTTCCAGTTTTTTATATATTTATCTGGCTGGAGTGCATGTTGGGGAATATGGTATCCTCAAATTCATTAAAAGCTTTCTTGCTCTGATGACTACATTACTAGGGCTAGCACAATTACTGTATAAGCGTGTAACTGACGGTTATGGATGAAGACCCACATGAAAATAAAATAAACATCATAACCGTTAAAAACATAATTTTAAAATGGTGGAACGAACAGCTGACTGAAAACGGGATGGCTGGACATTCGTGCAGTTGAGTCCGTTTTGGCCGTAACATGGACTCTTAACAATGTGATTGTCACGATCGTCAGGGAGAGAAGTAGACCAATGCGCAGCGTGATGAATGAACATGGTACTTTATTATATTAAAGCACGAACAAAAACAATAAATGACTCGTGAAGTCCACGGTGACAATGACCGAACACGGAACAAAAACCCACAACACCCAAGGTAAAACATACAGTTTAAATATGGCTCCCAATCAGAGACAACCAGCCGACAGCTGACACTCGTTGCCTCTGATTGTGAGTCACACAGGCAAACATAGAAACAGACAACCTAGAACACCCAAACAAAGAAACAGAACACATAGAATGAACACACCCTGGCTCAACATATAGAGTCCCAGAGCCAGGGTGTGACAGTACCCCCCCCTAAAGGCGCGGACTGCGACCGCGCCTCAACTAAAGCAAAACAGGGGAGGGCTGGGCGGGCATACCTCCTCGGCGGCGTCCCGGCTCCGGGCTTGCCCACCACCCTCCAACAAACCCCCCATAGCGCCCCTGGTCCGGTCTGGCCCCGCTGGCTGGAGCTGGACTGGGCGTAGCAGGAGCGGTAGGCTTCAGCTCCTTAGTGGAGCAGTAGAGCGGTACCTGAATTGGCACCGATGACCCAGGCACGGGTTGTGCCGGACTGACGACTTCGCACCCCTGGCTTGGTGCGAGTGGCAGGAACGGGCCGGGCCGGGCTGGCGACAGCGCACCGTAGACTTGGTGCGAGTGGCAGGAACAGGCCGGACCGGGCTGGCGACGCGCACCGTAGACTTGGTGCGTGGAGCAGGGACAGGCCGGACAGGGCTGGCGACGCACACCGCAGGCTTGGTGCGTGGAGCAGGGACAGGCCGGGCAGGGCTGGCGACGCACACCGTAGGCTTGGTGCGTGGAGCAGGAACAGGCCGGGCTGGGCTGGCGACGCACACAGTAGGTTTGGTGCGTGGAGCAGGGACAGGCCGGGCTGGGCTGTCGACGCACACCGTAGGCTTGGTGCGTGGAGCAGGAACAGGCCGGGCAGGGCTGGCGACGCACACCGTAGGCTTGGTGCGTGGAGCAGGGACAGGCCGGACAGGGCTGGCGACGCACACCGTAGGCTTGGTGCGTGGAGCAGGAACAGGCCGGGCTGGGCTGTCGACGCACACAGTAGGCTTGGTGCGTGGAGCAGGAACAGGCCGGGCAGGGCTGGCGACGCACACCGTAGGCTTGGTGCGTGGAGCAGGAACAGGCCAGGCTGGGCTGTCGACGCACACCGTAGGCTTGGTGCGTGGAGCAGGGACAGGCCGGGCTGGGCTGTCGACGCACACCGTAGGCTTGGTGCGTGGAGCAGGAACAGGCCGGGCAGGGCTGGCGACGCACACCGTAGGCTTGGTGCGTGGAGCAGGGACAGGCCGGACAGGGCTGGCGACGCACACCGTAGGCTTGGTGCGTGGAGCAGGAACAGGCCGGGCTGGGCTGTCGACGCACACAGTAGGCTTGGTGCGTGGAGCAGGAACAGGCCGGGCAGGGCTGGCGACGCACACCGTAGGCTTGGTGCGTGGAGCAGGAACAGGCCGGACCGTACTGGGAACACACACCACTGGCCTTAAACGGGGATCAGGAACGGGCCGGACCGGACTGGCAATACACCTCAGTACCTCTCGCCGTGCCTCTACAACTTCCTTCCCTCCTCTCGCCAATGGCTCCCGTAACCCGGTGGCCTTCTCTCCTCGTCTCCCATTTCGCCCTGTGGCAGCCTCCTGCTGCCCAGTCGCCCATGCCGTGTGCCCCCCCCTAAAAATTTCTTGGGGTTGCCTCTCGCCTGTCCGACGTTGACCCGTTTGGCGCCGCTGCTCCTCTCCTGCCTGGGTCTCCCCCTTTATCGCCTTCCGGTACCGGACGGCCTCCTCCTCAGTAATCTGCCCCCAACCGAGGAGGACATCCACAAGAGTCACCTCCTGCGTGTGTTCCTGGACACGCTGCTTGGTCCTGGTATGGTGGGTTTTTCTGTCACGATCGTCAGGGAGAGAAGTAGACCAATGCGCAGCGTGATTAATGAACATGGTACTTTATTATATTAAAGCACGAACAAAAACAATAAACGACTCGTGAAGTCCACGGTGACAATGACCGAACACGGAACAAAAACCCACAACACCCAAGGTAAAACATACAGTTTAAATATGGCTCCCAATCAGAGACAACCAGCCGACAGCTGACACTCGTTGCCTCTGATTGGGAGTCACACAGGCAAACATAGAAACAGACAACCTAGAACACCCAAACAAAGAAACAGAACACATAGAATGAACACACCCTGGCTCAACATATAGAGTCCCAGAGCCAGGGTGTGACAGTGATGAAACTTTGTTGCTCCTTGCTGAAACAAGCAAACAAGTCTTTGGTTGCCTAGGCAATGCACCCTACAATGCAGCAGCAGCAAACATAGACATTGAATGAATAGAACATGCTTGGAACCTCTAACACTGGCAATTTGACTGGTAAACTCATGGGTACACTCACAATGGCTGCCTGGTATTGTGATGCAATAATATCCATGGTAATGTAGAATGTCCATTCAAATGATGTTAACTGATATGGCTCATAAAATGGAATGTATTTTTTGTAATGTCAGTTGAGTTGAATCAACAAATCACAGCACATATTTTACTTCCTGCTTTGCTCCTATGGGTACACTCGCAATGGCCGCCAGTCCACCCATTATGCCATCATTGACTTGAATGGGGATCCTCGTTCTATTCATTATATTTCTATGGCACCCCATGCAGTCAGGAGTGGAGGAGAGGACAAATGTGAAAAAGGGCTGTATGCTGCAAATTTGCTAAATTTGATTTGATCAAAAATCTGTGATGAATATGGCTACAATTGTGACTGCGAGACGCATGGCTATATAATGTACTATACAACATAAATATATGCTGAATTGCATAAAGACTCACACAAAACATACAAATCAATGGGGGGGCAGGGATGAAAGCAAACCTATATTAAGCTATGGAGCCTCAAAGGCGACTGTATAGACAAGACAAAAAAACAACAAGGCGTTCTCTTTAAGCTAAGCCCTGGAAGCCCAGAATGCATTTGTTGATTAATGTGCAGTGGACTAGAACAGCTGGAGATATGAAATTCATTGATGAGGTCTCGCATAAATGCACTGAGTCATCCCACACAACCTAGCCTATTTGTTCTGCTCTTAATTTCCACAAGCTGAGAGGAGGGAGGCTAGGTGTACCTGATACAAGCCCTAGGAATAGAGCCACACTGTACCCGCCCGGTGCATTCAAATTAATTCCATCAGTATGAAATAACTCATGCATGCTGTCTGTTGTTGTTCTCATTGCTTTTGTAAATCCAGCAGCATCAACCAAGCCCTCTGAAATGTTATCAATTTCATAAACAACCTGTTGTGTGGCTACTGGTAAGGTGCTGACACTAACCTTAGGTTCACTGTTCGGTATGAATATCTGTGATTTACAATAAGTTTATTCACTTCATTATACAGTAGATGTTATGTGTGGGAGAGTTTAAGCATATATAAATGCAACATGTAAAGTGTTGGTCCCATGTTTCATGAGCTGAAATAAAAGAACCCCGAAATGTCCCATATGCACAAAAAGCTTTATTTACATCCCTGTTAGTGAGCATTTCTCCTTTGCCAAGATAATCCATCCACCTGACAGGTGTGGCATATCAAGAAGCTGAATAAACAGCATGATCTTTACACAGGTGCACCTTGTGCTGGGGACAATAAAAGGCCATGCTAAAATGTGCTGTTTTTGTTACACAACACAATGCCACAGATATCTCAAGTTTTGAGGGAGCATGCAATTGTCATGCTGACTACAGGAACGTCCACCAGAGCTGTTGCCAGAGAATTGAATGTTAATTTCTCTACCATAAGCTTCCTCCAACGTTGTTTTAGAGAATTTGGCAGTACGTCCAACCGGCCTCCTAACGGCAGGCCACGTGTAACCACGCCAGCCAAGGACCTTCACATCCGGCTTCTTCACCTGCGGGATCGTCTGAGACCAGCCATCCGGACAGCTGATGAAACTGTGGGTTTGCACAACTGAAGAATTTCTGCACAAACTGTCAGGGAAGCTTGTCGTCCTCACCAGGGTCTTGACCTGACTGCAGTTCGGCATCGTAACCGACTTCAGTGGGCAAAGGCTCACCTTCGATGGCCACTGGCACGCTGGAGAAGTGTGCTCTTAATGGATTAATCCCGGTTTCAACTGAACTGGGCATATGGCAGACAGTGTGTATGGCATTGTGTGGGCAAGCGGTTTGCTTATGTCAATGTTGTGAACAGAGTGCCCCATGGTGGCGGTGGGGTTATGGTATGGGCAGGCATAAGCTACAGACAACGGACACAATTGTATTTTGATCGATGGCAATTTGAATGCACAGAGATACCATGACGAGATCCTGAGGCCCATTGTCGTGCCATTCATCCACCGCCATCACATCATGTTTCAGCATGATAATGCATGGGCCCATGTCGCAAGAATCAGTACACAATTCCTGGTAGCTGAAAATGTCCCAGTTCTTCCATGGCCTGCATACTCACCATACATGTCACCCATTGAGCATGTTTGGGATGCCCTGGATCGACGTGTACGACAGCGTGTTCCAGTTCCCGCAAGCCACAAACAACAGCCTGATCAACTCTATGCGAAGGAGATGTGTTGCACTGCATGAGGCAAATGGTGGTCACACCAGATACTGACTGGTTTTCTGATCCACGCCCCTACCTTTTTATTAAAGGTATTCCCAGTCGTGAAATCCATAGATTAAATCAAATCAAATCAAATGTTATTTGCCACATGAACCAAATACAACAGGTGTAGACATTACTGTGAAATGCTTACTTACAAGCCCTTAACCAACAATGCATTTTTTAAAGATTTTAACAAAAGTGTTAAGTAAAAAAAATAAAAGCAAATAACTAAAGAGCAGCAGTAAAATAAAATAACAGTAGGGAGGCTATATACAGGGGGGTACCGGTGCAGAGTCAATGTGCGGGGGCACCGGCTAGTCGAGGTAATTGAGGTAATATGTACATGTGGGTAGAGTTAAAGTGACTATGCATAAATAATAGACAGAGCAGCAGCAGCGTAAAAAAGGGGGGTGGGGGTGGGCAGTGCAAATAGTCCAGGTAGCAATGATTAGCTGTTCAGGAGTCTTATGGCTTGGGGGTAGAAGCTGTTGAGAAGCCTTTTGGACCTAGACTTGGTGCTCCGGTACCGCTTGCCGTGCGGTAGCAGAGAGAACAGTCTATGACTAGGGTGGCTGGAGTCTTTGACAATTTTGAGGGCCTTCCTCTGACACCGCCTGGTATAGAGGTCCTGGATGGCAGGAAGCTTGGCCCCAGTGATGTACTGGGCCGTACGCACTACCCTCTGTAGTGCCTTGCGGTCGGAGGCAGAGCAGTTGCCATACCAGGCAGTGATGCAACCAGTCAGGATGCTCTCGATGGTGCAGCTGTATAACTTTTGGAGGATCTGAGGACCCATGCCAAATCTTTTCAGTCTCCTGAGGGGGAATAGGCTTTGTCGTGCCCTCTTCACGACTGTCTTGGTGTGTTTGGACCATGATAGTTTGTTGGTGATGTGGACACGAAGGAACTTGAAGCTCTCAACCTGTTCCACTACAGCCCCGTCGATGAGAATGGGGGCGTGCTCAGTCCTCTTTTTTTTCCTGTAGTCCACAATCATCTCTGTCTTGATCACGTTGAGTGAGAATATGTTATCCTGGCACCACACGGCCAGGTCTCTGACCTCCTCCCTATAGGTTGTCTCATCGTTGTCGGTGATCAGGCCTACCACTGTTGTGTCGTCAGCAAACTTAATGATGGTGTTGGAGTCGTGCCAGGCCATGCAGTCATGGGTGAACAGGGAGTACAGGAGGGGACTGAGCACGCAACCCTGAGGGGCCCCAGTGTTGAGGATCAGCGTGGCAGATGTGTTGTTACCTACCCTACCCACCTGGGGGCGGCCCGTCAGGAATTCCAGGATCCAGTTGCAGAGGGAGGTGTTTAGTCCCAGGATCCTTAGCTTAGTGATGAGCTTTGAGGGCACTATGGTGTTGAACGCTGAGCTGTAGTCAATGAACAGCATTCTCACGTAAGTGTTCCTCTTGTCCAGGTGGGAAAGGGCATTGTGGAGTGCAACAGAGTGCATCATCTGTGGATCTGTTGGGGCGGTATGCAAATTGGAGTGGGTCTAGGGTTTCTGGGATAGTGGTGTTGATGCAATCTTGTCACGGATTCAGCCGAGGCTGCCCCTCCTTCTTGCTCGGGCAGGCTTCGGCGTCAGGGTTTTCTGCTCCAGGTAGAGCTCTACCTGGCAACCATCCACCCGGCTCCCTCGGGATACGAGAGCGTGTCCGCCCTCATCTCCTGTCTGTCCGGCAAAGCGCTGGAGTGGGCCAACGCCGAGTGGGGGGGAATAGACACCGCAACTGTAAGCTATGCGGAGTTTACCCGCCGCTTTAGGGTGGTATTCGATCATCCACCAGAGGGGAGAGCGGCGGGTGAGCGTCTATTCCACCTCAGACAGGGGAAGAGGAGCACGCAGGAATTTGCACTGGACTTTCGTACTCTGGTTGCCAGCACAGGATGGAATGAGAGGGCCCTCATCGACCACTACCGTTATAGCTTGAGGGAGGACGTTCGTCGGGAATTGGCCTGCATGGACACCAACCTAAACCTGGACCAACTGGTGGATATGTCGATTCGACTGGATAACCTGTTGGCTACCCGCGGACGTCCGGATCAGGGGTCATCCATTCCATCCCCCAGCACCTCCGACCCTACCCCTATGGACCTCGGAGGTGCTGCTATGAGGGAGACTGGTAGAGGGGCCGTCCCCTGCACCAACTGTGGCCGCAGAGGACACACTGCTGGTCGGTGCTGGGGAGGGCCTCCAAGGAGTCGAGGCAGTAGGCAGCGCACTGATGAACCGTTTCAGGTGAGTAGGCGCAACTCACCCAGAGCTCCCTGTTGCGCATATGTGTATGAATGTTGTGTTTCCCGAGATTTCTTCTCATTCCCAGCATAAGGCGCTAGTAGATTCAGGCGCAGCTGGGAACTTTATTGATTGTCAGTTTACCCGTAAGTTAGGGATTCCTATTGTGCCAGTCAATGTGCCTTTCCCTATCCATGCCCTAGATAGTCGCCCTTTAGGGTCAGGTCTGATTAGGGAGGTCACAGCGCTACTCAGGAGGGGCATGAGGAAATAATTAATTTATATCTGATTGATTCTCCTGCGTTTCCCGTGGTGTTGGGGCTTCCCTGGTTAACTTCTCATGACCCCACTATTTCATGGCAACAGAGGGCTCTCAAGGGATGGTCTAATCAGTGCTTGGGGAGGTGTGTAGGTGTTTCCGTAGGGGCAACTACGGTGGAAAGTCCGAACCAGGGTCCCACCATGCACATTCCGCCTGAATATGCCGATTTGGCTCTCGCCTTCTGTAAAAAGAAGGCGTCTCAATTACCACCCCATCGACAGGGGGATTGTGCGATAAACCTCCAGGTAGGCGCTGCGCTTCCCCGGAGTCACGTGTATCCTCTGTCACAGGAAGAGACGGCGGCTATGGAAACATACAGTGGGGAGAACAAGTATTTGATACACTGCCGATTTTGCAGGTTTTCCTACTTACAAAGCATGTAGAGGTCTGTAATTTTTATCATAAGTACACTTCAACTGTGAGAATCCAGAAAATCACATTGTATGATTTTTAAGTAATTAATTTGCATTTTATTGCATGACATAAATATTTGATCACCTACCAACCAGTAAGAATTCCGGCTCTCACAGACCTGTTCGTTTTTCTTTAAGAAGCCCTCCTGTTCTCCACTCATTACCTGTATTAACTCCACCTGTTTGAACTCGTTACCTGTATAAAAGACACCTGTCCACAGACTCAATCAAACATACTCCAACCTCTCCACAATGGCCAAGACCAGAGAGCTGTGTAAGGACATAAGCGATAAAATTGTAGACCTGCACAAGGCTGGGATGGGCTACAGGACAATAGGCAAGCAGCTTGGTGAGAAGGCAACAACTGTTGGCGCAATTATTAGAAAATGGAAGAACTTCAAGATGATGGTCCATCACCCTCGGTCTGGGGCTCCATGCAAGATCTCACCTCGTGGGGCATCAATGATCATGAGGAAGGTGAGGGATCAGCCCAGAACTACACGGCAGGACCTGGTCAATGACCTGAAGAGAGCTGGGACCACAGTCTCAAAGAAAACCATTAGTAACACACTACGCCGTCATGGATTAAAATCCTGCAGCGCACGCAAGTTCCCCCTGCTCAAGCCAGCGCATGTCCAGGCCCGTCTGAAGTTTGCCATTGACCATCTGGATCAGGGTTCTTCAATCCTGGTCCTGGAGGGCCGAAACACTTCTGTTTTTTATTTCTACCTGGTAGTTAATTGCACTCACCTGGTTTTCCCAGGTCTGAATTAGCCCCTGATTAGAAGGAGAGGATGAAAAACAGAGGTGTTTCGGCCCTCCAGGACCAGGATTGAAGAACCCTGATCTGGATGATCCAGAGGAGGAATGGGAGAAGGTCATGTGGTCTGATGAGACAAAAATAGAGCTTTTTGGTCTAAACTCCATTCGCCGTGTTTGGAGGAAGAAGAAGGATTAGTACAACCCCAAGAACACCATCCCAATCGTGAAGCATGGAGGTGGAAACATCATTATTTGGGGATGCTTTTCTGCAAAGGGGACAGGAGGACTGCACCGTATTGAGGGGAGGATGGATGGGGCCATGTATCGCGAGATCTTGGCCAACAACCTCCTTCCCTCAGTAAGAGCATTGAAGATGGGTCGTGGCTGGGTCTTCCAGCATGACAACGACCCGAAGCACACAGCCAGGGCAACTAAGGAGTGGCTCCATAAGAAGCATCTCAAGATCCTGGAGTGGCCTAGCCAGTCTCCAGACCTGAACCCAATAGAAAATCTTTGGAGGGAGCTGAAAGTCCGTATTGCCCAGCGACAGCCCCGAAACCTGAAGGATCTGGAGAAGGTCTGTATGGAGGAGTGGGCCAAAATCCCTGCTGCAGTGTGTGCAAACCTGGTCAAGACCTACAGGAAACGTATGATCTCTGTAATTGCAAACAAAGGTTTCTGTACCAAATATTAAGTTCCGCTTTTCTGATGTATCAAATACTTATGTCACGCAATAAAATGCAAATGGTTACTTAAAAATCATACAATGTGATTTTCTGGATTTTTGTTTTAGATTCCGTCTCTCACAGTTGAAGTGTACCTATGATAAAAATTACAAACCTCTACATGCTTTGTAAGTAGGAAAACCTGCAAAATCGGCAGTGTATCAAATACTTGTTCTCCCCATTGTATGTCACCGAATCTCTGAGACAGGGATACATTCGACCGTCCACTTCCCCTGCGTCATCGAGTTTATTTTTTGTGAAGAAGAAGGATGGTGGCTTACACCCGTGCATTGACTACCGTGGTCTAAATCAGATCACAATAAAATACAGCTATCCATTACCTCTGATTGCGAGTATGACGGAGTCATTGCACGGGGCGCGCTTCTTCACTAAATTAGATCTCAGGAGCGCGTACAACCTGATGCGTATCCGGGAGGGTGATGAGTGGAAGACAGCATTTAGTACCACCTCGGGGCACTATGAGTACCTCATCATGCCATACGGTCTGATGAATGCTCCTTCAGTCTTCCAATCTTTTGTTGAAGAGATTTTCCGGGACCTGCATGGACAGGGTGTAGTGGTGTATATAGATGACATTCTAATATACTCCGCTACACGGGCCGAGCATGTGTCCCTGGTGCGTCGGGTGCTTGGTAGACTGTTGGAGCATGAAGCTGTATGTGAAGGCGGAGAAATGTCTGTTCTTCCAAGAGTCCATCTCCTTCCTAGGACACCGCTTGTCCGCGTCAGGTGTGGAGATGGAGATTGACCGCGTTTCGGCCGTGCGTAATTGGCAGACTCCAACCACGGTGAAGGAGGTGCAGCGATTCTTGAGTTTTGCCAATTACTACCGGAGGTTTATCCGGGGCTTTGGGCAGGTAGCGGCTCCCATTACCTCCTTGCTAAAGGGAGGGCAGGTGCGTCTGCAGTGGTCAGCTGAGGCGGACAGGGCTTTTGGGCATCTGAAGGACCTGTTTACTTCGGCTCCGGTGCTGGCTCATCCGGATCCTTCCTTGGCATTCCAGGTTGAGGTGGATGCGTCCGAGGCTGGGATTGGTGCTGTACTGTCTCAGTGCTTGGGTACGCCACCAAAACTCTGCCCCTGTGCTTTCTTTTCTAAGAAGCTCAGTCCGGCGGAGCGCAATTATGATGTGGGGGACCGGGAGCTGTTAGCTGTGGTTCAAGCCCTGAAGGTGTAGAGGCATTGGCTTGAGGGGGCTAAACACCCTTTTCTCATTTTGACTGACCATCGTAACCTGGAGTACATCCGGGAAGCGAGGAGGTTGAACCCTCGTCAGACAAGGTGGGCCATGTTCTTCACTCGATTTGTGTTTACCCTCACTTACAGACCAGGTTCCCAGAACGCTATGGCAGACGCCCTGTCCCGACTGTATGACACAGAGGAGAGGTCCATTGAGCCCACTCCCATACTCCCGGCGTCGTGTCTGGTGGCACCGGTGGTGTGGGAGGTTGATGCGGACATCGAGCGGGCGTTACGTACCGAGCCTACTCCCCCCCAGTGTCCAGAGGGTCGGATGTACGTGCCGCTCGAGGTTCATGATCGATTGATCTATTGGGCTCACACGTCACCCTCCTCTGGTCATCCTGGCATCGGTCGGACAGTGCACTGCCTTATTGGGAAGTACTGGTGGCCCACTCTAGCCAAGGACGTGAGAGTTTATGTTTCCTCCTGCTCGGTGTGCACCCAGTGTAAGGCACCTAGACACCTGCCCAGAGGGAAATTACAACCCCTACCTGTTCCATAACGGCCATGGTCCCACCTATCGGTGGATTTTGTGACGGACCTTCCCCGTTCGCAAAGGGAACACCACGATCCTGGTCGTTTGTTGATCTGTTTTCGAAGGCCTGCTGTCTCATTCCTATGCCAGGTCTCCCTACAGCCCTACAAACTGCTGAAGCCCTGTTTACACACGTCTTCCGGCACTACGGGTACCTGAGGATATCGTGTCGGATCGGGGTCCCCAGTTCACTTCAAGGGTCTGGAGGGCGTTCATGTAACGTCTGGGGGTCTCGATTAGCCTTACCTCAGGTTTTCACCCTGAGAGTAAAGGGGAAGGTGGAGAGAGTTAACCAAAATGTGGGTAGGTTTCTGAGGTCCTATTTCCAGGACCAGCAGGGGGAGTGGTCGGGTTATATCCCCTGGGCAGAGATAGCCCAAAACTCACTCCGCCACTCCTCTACTAACCTTATGCCTTTCCAGTGTGTGTTAGGTTATCAGCCGGTCCTGGCACCTTGGCATCAGAGTCAGATCGAAGCTCCTGCGGTGGATGAGTGGTTTCGGCGCTCGGAACAGACCTGGAACGCTGCTCATGTACACCTGCAGCGGGCAATCAGGCGACAAAAGGCGAGCGCCGATCGCCACCGCAGTGAGGCCCCGGTGTATGCACCGGGGGATCGGGTCTGGCTCTCGATATATTAGAATGTCATCTATATACACCACTACACCCTGTCCATGCAGGTCGGCAGTTTGTGGGGCCATTTCAAGTCCTTAGGAGATTGAACAAGGTTTGTTATAGGTTACAACTTCCTATTAATTACCGTATTAACCCCTCATTCCATGTGTCTCTCCTCAGGCCAGTAGTAGCTGGTCCACTCCAGGAGTCTGAGGTACGGGAGGTTCCTCCGCCCCCACTGGACATCGAGGGGGCTCCGGCGTATTCGGTCCGTTCCATCTTGGATTTGAGGCGTCGGGTGGGGGGCCTGCAGTATCTCGTGGAGTGGGAGGGGTACGGTCCGGAGGAACGGTGCTGGGTCCCTAGGAGGGACATCCTAGATCCCTCCATGTTGAGGGATTTCCACCAGAGTCATCCGACCCACCCTGCTCCGCGTCCTCCTGGCCGTCCCCGAGGCCAGGGTCGGCGCACGGCTGGAGCCGCGCGTCAAGGGGGGGGGGGGGTACTGTCACGGATTCAGCCGAGGCTGCCCCACCTCCTTGCTCGAGCAGGCTTCGGCGTTTGTCGTCACCGGAGTACTAGCTGCTACCGATCCATGTATCTATGTTCGACTTGTTCTGTCTTTATTGGTCACACATGTTTCCCATTATATAGTGATGTCTTCCCTATTTAACCCTCTGTCTCACACTGTGTGTTGTGTGTGTTTGTTCATGTTTCGGCTGTCGTTAGTGTGCGAGTTTGTTCCCTCCCTGCGTGGAGGTTGTTGTTCTCTATTTTACCTTCGAGTAAAGTACGTCTTCTGATTAGCTCTGTGTCCTGCGCTTGACTTCGCCTACCACATTTCACTGACGCCCTGACAAATCTACTGTCGAGATAGCCTGCAGAGCTCTATCATACTATCCAGGTCTGTGCCCAAACAGTTTGAGCTTCTACTTCTAAAAATCCACCTTTCCAGAAATAAGTCTCTCACTGTTGCCGCTTGCTACACACCCCCCTCAGCCCCCAGCTGTGCCCTGGACACCATATGTGAATTGATTGCCCCCCATTTATCCTCAGAGTTCGTACTGCTTGGTGACCTAAATTGGGATATGCTTAACACCCCGGCCATCCTACAATCCAAACTAGATGTCCTCAATCACACACAAATTATCAACGAACCTACCAGGTACAACCCAAAATCCGTAAATATGGGCACCCTCATAGATATCATCCTGACTAACTTATCTCAGCGATCACTGCCTTATTGCCTGCGTCCGTAATGGGTCCGCGGTCAAACGACCACCCCTCATCACTGTCAAACGCTCCCTAAAACACTTTAGCGAGCAGGCCTTCCTAATTGACCTGGCCCAGGTATCCTGGATGGATATCGATCTCATTCTGTCAGTAGAGGATGCCTGGTTGTTCTTTAAAAGTAATTTCCTCTCAATCTTAAATAAACATGCCCCATTCAAAAAATACAGAACTAAGAACAGATATAGCCCCTGGTTCTCCTCAGACTTGACTGCCCTTGACCAGCAAAAAAACATCCTGTGGCATACTGCATTATCATCGAATAGCCTCCGCGATATGCAACCTTTCAGGGAAGTGAGGAACCAATATACACAAGCAGTTAGGAAAGCAAAGGCTAGCTTTTTCAAACAGAAATTTGCATCCTGTAGCACTAACTCCAAAAAGTTTTGGGACACTGTAAAGTCCATGGAGAATAAGAGCACCTCCTCCCAGCTTCCCACTGCACTGAGGTTAGGAAACACTATCACCACCGATAAATCTACAATAATCGAGAATTTCAACAAGCATTTTGCTATGGCTGGCCATGCTTTCCACCTGGCTACCACTACCCCGGAGTCACGCCCTGACCTATGGAACTCTTGTTTGTTGAGTCAGGGTGTGAATGTCTATTTGTGATCTATGTTAGTCTATTTCTATGTTACAGTTCTAGGTTGTGTTTCTATGTTTGGCCGGGTGTGATTCCCAATCAGAGACAGCTGTCGCTTGTTGTCTCTGATTGGGGATCATACTTAGGTAGCCCATTGCCTATTGTGTATTGTGGGATCTTGTTCCTGTTAGGCTTGTATGTGTATAGCCGGAGGACTTCACGTTACGCTGTTTCTTGTTTTGTTTTATGTTTATTTAGTTAATAAACATGTACGCTTTTCAAGCTGCACCTTGGTCTGACCCGTCTCTCAACGATCGTGACACCCGGCCACCAGCTCTGCACCCTCTGCTGCAACTTTCCCATGCCCCCCCCCCCCCTGCTAAATAGCCTTGGTTTCTCAAATGACTGCCTGGTTCACCAACTACTTCTCAGATAGAGTTCAATGTGTCAAATCGGAGGGCCTGTTGTCTGGACCTATGGCAGTCTCTATGGGGATGCCACAGGGTTCAATTCATGGGCCGACTCTTTTCTATGTGTATATCAATGATGTCGCTCTTGCTGCTGGTGACTCTCAGATCCACCTCTACGCAGACGACACCATTTTGTATACATCTGGCCCTTCATTGGACACTGTGTTAACAAACTTCCAAACGAGCTTCAATGCCATACAACACTCCTTCAGTAGCCTCCAACTGCTCTTAAACACTAGTAAAACTAAATGCATGCTCTTCAATTGAACGCTGCTGGCAACCTGACTAGAATCACTACTCTCGACGGGTTTGACCTAGAGTATGTGGACAACTACAAATACCTAGGTGTCTGATTAGACTGTAAACTCTCCTTCCAGACTCACATTAAGCATCTCCAATCCAAAGTTAAATCTAGAATTGGCTTCCTATTTCGCAACAAAGCCTCCTTCACTCATGCTGCCAAACATGCCCTCGTAAAACTGACTATCCTACCAATCCTTGACTTCGGCGATGTCATTTACAAAATAGCCTCCAACACTCTAATCAGCAAATTGGATGTAGTCTATCACAGTGCCATCCGTTTTGTCACCAAAGCTTCATATACTACCCACCACTGTGACCTGTACGCTCTTGTTGGCTGGTCCTCACTACATATTCGTCGCCAAACCCACTGGCTCCAGGTCATCTATAAATCACTGCTAGGCAAATCCCCTGCCTTATCTTAGCTCATTGGTCACCACAGCAACACCCACCCGTAGTATGCGCTCCAGCAGGTATATCTCACTGGTCACCCCCAAAGCCAACACCTCCTTTGGCCACCATTCCTTCCAGTTCTCTGCTGCCAATGACTGGAACGAATTGCAAAAATCTCTGAAGCTGGAGACTTATCTCCCTCACTAACTTTAAGCATCAGTTGTCAGAGCACCTTACCGATCACTGCACCTGCACACAGCCCATCTGAAATTAGCCCACCCAACTACCTCATCCCCATATTGTTATTTATTTTGGTCATTTGCACCCCAGTATCTCTATTTGCACATCATCTCTTGCACATCTATCATTCCAGTGTTAATACTAATTGTAATTATTTTGCACCATGGCCTATTTATTGCCTTACCTCCATAACTTGCTACATTTGCACACACTGTATATATATTTTCTTTTGTATTTTGGACTTTCTTTTGTTTTACCCCATATGTAACTCTGTTGTTGTTTTTATCGCACTGCTTTGCTTTATCTTGGCCAGGTCGCAGTTGTAAATGAGAACTTGTTCTCAACTGGCTTACCTGGTTAAATAAAGGTGAAATAAAAAATTAAATAAAAATGTGAGCCATGACCAGCCTTTCAAAGCACTTCATGGCTACAGACGTGAGTGCTACGGGTCGGTAGTCATTTAGGTAGGTTATCTTAGTGTCCTTGGGCACAGGGACTATGGTGGTCTGCTTGAAACATGTTGGTTTTACAGACACAGTCAGGGACATGTTGAAAATGTCAGTGAAGACACTTGCCAGTTGGTCTGCACATGCTCGGAGTACACGTCCTGGTAATCCGTCTGGCCCTGTGGCCTTGTGAATGTTGACCTGCTTAAAAGTCTTACTCACATCGGCTACAGAAAGCGTGATATACATAGACATCCGGAACAGCTGGTGCTCTCATGCATGCTTCAGTGTTGCTTGCCTCGAAGCGAGCATAGAAGTGATTTAGCTTGTCTGGTAGGCTTGTGTCACTGGGCAGCTCGCGGCTGTGCTTCCTTTTGTAGTCTGTAATAGTTTTCAAGCCCTGCCACATCCGACAAGTGTCAGAGCCAGTGTAGTACGATTCAATCTTAGTCCGGTATTGACTCTTTGCCTGTTTGATGGTTCGTCGGAGGACATAGCAGGATTTCTTATAAGCGTCCGGGTTTGAGTCCCGCTCCTTGAAAGCGGCAGCTCTACCCTTTAGCTCAGTGCGGATGTTGCCTGTAATCCATGGCTTCTGGTTGGGGTATGTACGTACGGTCACTGTGGGGACGACGTCATCGATGCACTTATTGATGAAGCCAGTGACTGATGTGGTGTACTCCTCAATGCTATCTGAAGAATCCCGGTCCATATTCCAGTCTGTGCTAGCAAAACAGTCCAGTAGCTTAGCATCTGCATCATCTGACCACTTTTTTATTAACTGAGTCACTGGTGCTTCCTGCTTTAGTTTTTGCTCATAAGCAGGAATCAGGAGGATAGAGTTATGGTCAGATTTTCCAAATGGAGGGCGAGGGAGAGCTTTGTATGCGTCTCTGTGTGTGGAGTAAAGGTGGTCTAGAGTTTTTTTTCCTCTGGTTGCACATTTAACATGCTGGTAGAAATTAGGTAGAACGGATTTTAGTTTCCCTGCATTAAATTCCCTGGCCACTAGGAGCGCTGGATGAGCGTTTTCCTGTTTACTAATGGCCTTATACAGCTCATTGAGTGCAATCTTAATTCCAGCATCGGTTTGTGGTGGTAGATAGACAGCTATGAAAAATATAGATGAAAAGTCTCTTGGTAAATAGTGTGGTCTACAGCTTACCATGAGATACTCTACCTCAGGCGAGCAAAACCTAGAGACTTCCTTAGTATTCGATTTTGTGCACCAGCTGTTGTTTACAAATATACACAGACCGCCACCCCTTGTCTTACCGGAGTCAGCCGTTCTATCCTGCCGATGTAGCATATATATCCCGTCAGCTGTATGTTGTCCATGTCGTCGTTCGGCCACGACTCGGTGAAACATAAGATATTACAGTTTTTAATGTCCCGTTGGTAGGATAACCATAATCTTAGGTCATCCAATTTATTTTCAAATGATTGAACATTGGTTAATATGATTGATGGAAGAGGCAGTGTACTCGCCGTCGGATCCTTACAAGGCACCCCAACCTACATCCACAATATCTCTCTCTCTTTCTCATGCAAATGACGGGGATTTGGGCCTTGTCGGGTGTCTGTAGGATATCGTTCGCGTCCGGCTCGTTGAAGAAAAAATCTTCGTCCAATACGAGGTGAGTAATCGCTGTCCTGATATCCAAAAGCTCTTTTTGGTCATAAGAGACGGTGGCAGAAACATTATGTACAGAATAAATTACAAATAACGCAAAAAAAAACACACAATAGTACAATTGGTTAGAAGGCTGTAAAACGGCAGCCATCTTCTCCGGCGCCACTTCCTATTAAGGCCTAACAAATTATTTAAACTGACTGATTTCCTTATATGAACTGTAACTCAGTAAAATCTTTGAAAGTGTTGCATGTTGCGTTTATATTTTTGTTCAGTATATGTAACAGTGCTGCTTCAGTCCCTCTCCTCGCCCCTACCTGGGCTTGAACCAGGGACCCACTGCACACATCGACAACAGTCACCCTCGAAGCATCACTCCACAAAATCTGAGGCCCTTGCAGAGCAAGGGAAACAACTACTTCAAGGTCTCAGAGTGAGTGACGTCACCGATTGAAACGCTACTAGTGCGCACTGCTAACTAGCTAGCCATTTCACACCAGTTACACTCATCCCCCTTTGACCTCCTTTTCCGTAGCAACCAGTGATCCGGGTCAACAGCATCAATGTAACAGTGTTGCTTCCGTCCTTCTCCTCTACCTGGGCTTGAACCAGGCACCCTCTGCACACATTGACAACAGTCATCCTCGATGCATCGTTATCCATCGCTCCACAAAAGCCGCGGCCCTTGCAGAGCAAGGGATACAACTACTTCAAGGTCTCAGAGCGAGTGACGTTACCGATTGAAACGCTACTAGTGCGCACCGCTAACTAGCTAGTCATTTCACACCGGTTACATATAGTATAAGTATAGGATGAGAGATGCAACAAACACAACAAAGGATATTCAAATGTCGATATTAACCTTTGCTCAATGTCACACTGCGTGTGTTATAATGATTAAAGTAAACACAGCACTCCAGTCATACAAAGAGATAGAATTCTTCTGAGCCTGAGCACTCTATATACATTTATTTTGGGTCAGTGAGATGAGTGCACCGGGGACAAAGGCTTGAATATTCATTGGTTTCTGTTCTACATATTATGTAAATCCTCCTCTCCAACCCAAACATGTTGAACAGAGCCAGTATTACTGAGGTCAACCTGTCACAATCCCCGGTGACAGGCCCCCTCCGGAGAGGAACATGTGTTGATCGGGCCGGCACCATCCATTCACTCCAGTCACAGAAGGGGGGCGAGTGGGTGGGTAAAAGTCCCTTCCCAATTCCTACACAGCCGTCAGGGCTGAGGGAGTCATGGAGAGCCATTGTGGTGGTGATGCAGGCAACCATGCAACAACAGGCCCTAGTGAGGCAGGCTACGCACCAGTGTTCCAGACCTCCTGGCTGTCTATGGCCATTACCAAGAGACAAACCCAGCACGACCATAAGGAGAGCAAGACCATTAGAAGGCCATGGCCAAAGTCAGTGGGTGACTCTGTGGCTAGCTATAATTTACATTTACATAAGAGCTTGAGTCTCTCGGACACTCATTCCTAAACAGAGAGGTTTAAAACCTATGAGTCATGACACACACTTCTGGGAAAATGTTATGATGTCTTTTCACAGTGTTGTGGGAACAAGGTTACATTTCTTAGATAGGTAATTCTAGGTGCCGCAGAGTCTGGACCCCAAGGAATCCAGTATGTTGAGGGAGCTTACTGGGGTTTATCTTAGAATGATTGATAGATGTAATATACTAACTTGGGGTACAAGGTAATAACATCAAAGAAGGGAGTGTCAACTGATGGTTAACAGATGTTGTTGAAGAAACGTGTAACATGAAGTATTACAGTTGACCCATTTACGCATACAGTATGACGCATACGTTCGATAAATCCAATGTACAGTTGAAGTCGGAAGTTTACATACACTTGGGTTGGAGTCATTAAATCTTGTTTTTCAACCACTCCACAAATTTCTTGTTAACAAACTATTGGTTAGGACATCTACTTTGTGCATGACACAAGTCATTTTTCCAACAATTGTTTACAGAGATTATTTCACTTAAAATTCACTGTATCACAATTCCAGTGGGTCAGAAGTTTACATACACTAAGTTGACTGTGCCTTTAAACAGCTTGGAAAATTCCAGAAAATGATGTCATGGCTTTAGAAGCCTCTGATAGGCTAATTGACATAATTTGAGTCAATTGGAGGTGTACCTGTGGATGTATTTCAAGGCCTACCTTCAAACTCAGTGCCTCTTTGCTTGACATCATTGGAAAATCAAAAGAAATAAGCCAAGACCTCAGAAAAAAAATTGTAGACCTCTACAAGTCTGGTTCATCGGAAAGGTACCACGTTCATCTGTACAAACAATAGTACACAAGTATAAACACCATGGGACCACGCAGCCTTCATACCACTCAGGAAAGAGACGCGTTCTGTCTCCTAGAGATTAACGTACTTTGGTGCGAAAAGTGCAAATAAATCCCAGAACAACAGCAAAGGACCTTGTGAATATGCTGGAGGAACAAGGTACAAAATTATCTATATCCACAGTAAAACAAGTCCTATATCGAAATAATCTGAAAGGCCGCTCAGCAACGAAGAAGCCACTGCTCCAAAACCGCCATAAAAAAGCCAGACTACGGTTTGCAACTGCACATGGGGACAAAGATCGTACTTTTTGGAGAAATGTCCTCTGGTCTGATGAAAAAAAAATAGAACTGTTTGGCCATAATGACCATCGTTATGTTCAGAGGAAAAAGCAGAAGGCTTGCAAGCCGGAGAACACCATCCCAACCATGAAGCACGGGGGTGGCAGCATCATGCTGTGGGGGTGCTTTGCTGCAGGAGGGACTGGTGCACTTCACAAAATAGATGGCATCATGAGGAAGGAAAATGATGTGGATATATTGAAGCAACATCTCAAGACATCAGTCAGGAAGTTAAAGCTTGGTCGCAAATGGGTCTTCCAAATGGACAATGACCCCAAGCATACTTCCAAAGTTGTGGCAAAATGGCTTAAGGACAACAAATTCAAGGTATTGGAGTGGCCATCACAAAGCCCTGACCTCAATCCTATAGAACATTTGTGGGCAGAACTGAAAAAGTGTGTGCGAGCAAGGAGGCCTACAAACCTGACTCAGTTACACCAGTTCTGTCAGGAGGAATGGGCTCAATTCACCAAACTTATTGTGGGAAGGTTGCGAAAGGCTACCCGGAACGTTTGACCCAAGTTAAACAATTTAAAGGCAATGCTGCCAAATACTAATTGAGTGTATGTAAACTTCTGACCCACTGGGAATGTGATTAAATAAATAAAAGCTGAAATAAATCATTCTCTCTACAATTATTCTGACATTTCACGTTCTTAAAATAAAGTGGTGATCCTAACTGACCTAAGACAGGGAATTATTACTAGGATTAAATGTCAGGAATTGTGAAAAACTGAGTTTAATTGTATTTGGCTAAGGTGTATGTAAACTTCCGACTTCAACTGTAAACTGAGAGGTTTTCTTTGTTCAGGAGTTCGGATGACAAGAGGCAAAGCATGTGCCTTTTGTTAGAGGAACCCGGTACCGTATCTATTAAATACTTTGTATTAACTCTCCATATAATTGTTTAAGTATATTCTTGCATCCTGAATTACTTGACACCAGAGAAACTCATCATAACAGAAAAGGAGCTGGCAGTTTCTCTACTGATGAGAGGGAAAGTCTATTTCAAATAATTAGAATGGAATTGCATCAGAATTTGCTCACAACTGGATGCAGCGTGTTTGTCCTTTACTCAGGAGAGCTGTGCCACTCACATGTCTCTTTGATCCTGAAAATGACAGAGAGTGTTGGCAGTCACTCCGTGAGGAGTGGGAATTAAAAGAGTTCCAATTCTAACTGAGGGGGTAGAGTCGAGCTTTCTTCTGACCCTTTTCATGCTGTTACATACAGAGATATTTCCAATTACAGGGACTGTGGGTGGAAAAGTCTGATTGAACTTTTCTGCAAGTGTTTTAACCAGACCCATAGGGTTCTCTTATTTAAATATTTGTCCAGTCCAGGATAAAAAAAGAAACAGCAGTGTTACAAAGATCAGTATGGTTACATTTGTTCTTGGAGAACGGACTCCTGAGAGAAGCTAAGCCATTACAAGTGACAGCAGCAGCATTTACAGGTGATAACAGCAACACACAAAGGTCAACACCTATCTGATATCTATTCAGCCAACATCCTTTGTCATAAAGGAGAGAATATTATGTTAGTTTAGTTTCCATCACAGCCAACCAAAGGGATTTACGGCAATTTTCTGATGATTCTGTGTGACCTTTTAAAAGCCAGAGATCAAATTCTGCTTCACAATGGATTACTGAGGGACAAGAAAAGGTGAGAAAAGTTACATTCATCTTTAATTATAAAAATCCTTGAAATGTTGTGCCTTTAAAAAAAACCTGGGTTGGCTGGGCCTGAGAGCTGTGAAATGTACTACTCTGGCCCTGAGCTCCCATAAAACATAGCCTTTGTATCTTGACTTTAGCAGAGTTAACTGGCCATTCCTAGGTCAGCAGGGACTGTTATTGAAACTTCCTGAGCCTTAATGACATCTGTCCACCGAGAGGAGAATTGATCGACTGCGTCGTCCTGCAGTCCACAGCAGAGAGCAGCTGATTGCCCGATCCATCAATCAATTATCTGCCCAAGTCATTGATCAGATACAGCACTAAGCCCTGGCAACTACAGATGTAGGATCTTCATTTGAGCCAGTTTGCTACAGCAGGAAAATAATCCTGCACCAACAGGAAATGTGAATTATTTTGTGGATTATAATGAATGGACTTTTTTGTAGAGGTTGATACATTTTTCGTGAGGAAAAATCAAGTCTGACATTTCAGTGGAAATTACTAACTTCAAAAGCCTTTTTAAACCTCAAATACACTACACGTTATAAATGTCCTGCATTGCTGGAAAGTTCTCCTGCAACAGAGTGATCAAATTAAGATCCTAAATCTGTATATAGTGTGACGTCACGAGAGGCTACACAGCTTTCAGCGGGATTGCTCAAGTAGTGCAAGGAGACAAGGTTCAAACAAAACAAGGATTTTATTATAGGTCTTGGGAAATTAACGAAAATATAACAAAATTCTGTTCTCTTGTGGCTCTTTAAGGGTTAACAGTTCAGGGATGTCTCTTCCACATCCAAAATCATAATTCTCACTCGCTCAGATAACTTTTCCCCAGCCTTACTGTAGTCCACGTTGCAGCTAGTGGCCAACCCAGCAAAAAGTCCTTCCAAATGTCTCTCACGTATTTCCACAGGTGCATATATCCAAAGGTGAGTATTTCCCAAAGGTAAGTATCTCCAAATCCTTGTATTCCTCATGGAAGTGGACGTGCAGCACTCTTGTCCTCCAGAGAGCCCAGGTTGGAGACTGTGTCTCTTCCCTTCCCAAACCTTCAGCTCATCAGCTCCTCATTTGTTTCAGCTGCGTGGGAAGATTGGCCATAGAGGGGTGGAGTTCCCGACCATACCAGCAGATGGAGCCATAGCTGTCTGGGTTTGCAGCCACCTCAGGGGGATGTAACGTCCCTCCAGGACACAGCCTCTCGTGACATCACAATAGGCAATTTTAGCAACTCAGGGCAGGGCAAAAGAAGAGATGGAAAGTATTGTGATGGTGTATGAAATTTAGCAGAGGTAAAGGCTAGAACAAATCACAGCTAATCAATTCTGAGCCCTTGTTTTGTTGATGTTTTCCCAATTACTTGGTTTGAAATGATTATATACTGATGTGTTCAAGTGTTTTACTTTATCTCCAATGTGAAAATAGTCCAATGATTTTCTCTTCATAGTTTTGACTCAGTTTTGAACTGAGCTCTTGCATCTACCTATACTTTATTGGAGACTATTTCTGGCGATTCTGTGAGAGTGAAATATCACTGCATTGTCCAATACTAATTAAGTGCCATGAGAACAATGTAATCATGAATATAATAGACATGCACTGGAGTCATAATAGTACTGTAAGTGCCTACCTAGGAAATTATGCTTCTCTAAAGGCTTATTAATATATAGTGCATTTTGAAAGTATTCAGACCCCATTACTTTTTCCACATTTTGTTACGTTACAGCCTTATTTTAAAAAGGATTAAACTATTTCCCCCCCTCATTAATCTACACATAATACCCCATAATGAAAACATGTTTTTTGAAATTTTTACAAATGTATTAAAAATAAAAAACAGAGATACCATATTTACATAAGTATTCAGACCCTTTGCTATGAGACTCAACATTTAGCTCAGGTGTATCCTGTTTCCATTGATCATCATTCAGATGTTTCTACAACTTGATTGGAGTCCACCTGTGGTAAATTCAATTGATTGGACATGATTTGGAAAGGCACACACCTGTCTGTATAAGGTCCCACAGTTGACAGGGAATGTCAGAACAGAAACCAAGCCATGAGGTGGAAGGAATTGTCCGTATAGCTCCGAGACAGGATTTTGTCGAGGCACAGATCTGGGGAAGTGTACCAAAATATTTCTGCAGCATTGAAGGTCCCCAAGAACACAGTGGCCTCCATCATTCTTAAATGGAAGAAGTTTGTAACCACTAAAACTTTGCCCAGCCAAACTGAGCAAACAGGGGAGAAGGGCCTTGGTCGGGGAGGTGACAGAGCTCTGACAGAGCTCCAGAGTTCCTCTGTGGAGATGGGAGAATCTTCCAGAAGGACAACCATCTCTGCAGCACTCCACCAATCAGGCCTTTATGGTAGAGTGGCCAGACGGAAGCCACTCCTCAGTAAAAGGCACATGACAGCCCGCTTGGAGTTTGCCAAAAGGCACCTAAAGACTCTCAGACCATAAGAAACAAGATTATATGGTCTGATGAAACCAAGATTGAACTCTTTGGCCTGAATGCCAAGCATCATGTCTGGAGGAAACCTGGCACCATCCCTACGGGGAAGCATGGTGGTGGCAGCATCATGCTGTGGGGATGTTTTTCAGCGGCAGGGACTGGGAGACTAGTCAGGATCGAGGGAAAGATGAACGGAGCAAAGTACAGAGAGATCCTTGATGAAAACCTGCTCCAGAGCGCTCAGGACCTCAGAGTGGGGCGAAGGTTCACCCTCCAACAGGACAACGACCCTAAGCACACAGCCAAGACAACGCAGGAGTAGCTTCGGGACAAGTCTCTGAATGTCCTTGAGTGGCCCAGCCAGAGCCCAGACTTGAACCCAATCGAACATCTCTGGAGAGACCTGAAAATAGCTGTGCAGCGACGCTCCCCATCCAACCTGACAGAGCTTGAAAGGATCTGCAGAGAGGTATGGGAGAACCTCCCCAAATACAGGTGTTCCAAGCTTGTAGTGTCATACCCAAGAACACTCAAGGCTGTAATCGCTGCCAAAGGTGCTTCAACAAAGTACTGAGTAAAGGGTCTGAATACTTATGTAAATGTGATATTTCATATTGTAATTATTTATACATTTGCAAAAATTTCTGAAGACCTGTTTTTGCTTTGTCATCATGGGGTATTGTGTGTAGATTGATGAGGGGGAAAAAACAATTTAATCAATTTTAGAATAAGGCTGTAACAAAATGTGGAAAAAGTCAAGGGGTCTGAATACTTTCCGAAGTCACTGTAGAAGTATTCCGTGCTGTACAGTACTTACCTCATTATTCAGATCTTTTCAAAGGATGTCAAGTACACTGGAGAATATATACAATGAACAAAAATATAAACGCAACATGTAACAAGTTCAACGATTTTACTGAGTTACAGTTCATATAAGGAAGTCAGTGAATTGAAAAAAATGAATTAGGCCCTAATCTATGGATTTCACATGACTGGGAACAGATATACATCTGTTGGTAAACAGATACCTTTAAAAAAAGGTAGGGGCGTGGATCAAACAACCAGTAAGTATCTGGAGTGACCACCATTTGCCTCCTGCAGCGCGACACATCTCTTTCACATAGAGTTGATCAGGCTGTTGATTGTGGCCTGTGGATTGTTATCCCACTCCTCTTCAATTGCTGTGCAAAGTTGCTGGATATTGGCAGGAACTGGAACACGCTGTCGTACACGTCGATCCAGAGCATCCCAAACATGCTCAATGGGTGACATGTCTGGTGAGTATGCAGGCCAAGGAAGAACTGGGACATTTTCAGCTTCCAGGAATTGTGTACAGATCCTTGCGCCATGGGGCTGTGCATTATCATGCTGAAACATTAGGTGATGGCGGTGGATGAATGGCACGGAAATGGACTTCAGGACCTCGTCACGGTATCTCTGTGCATTCAAATTGACATTGAAAAAATGCAATTGTGTTCGTTGTCCGTAGCTTATGCCTGCCCATACCATAACCCCACTGCCACCATGGGGCACTCTGTTCACAACGTTAAAATCATCAAACCGCTCACCCACACAACGCCATACATGCCATACACGCTGTCAGTTGCAGTCAGTTCAAGACCCTGGTGAGGATGACGAGCACGCAGATGAGCTTCCCTGAGATGGTTTCTGACAGTTTGTGAGGAAATTCTTTGGTTGTGCAAACCCACAGTTCCATCAGCTGTCCGGGTGGCTGGTCTCAGACAATCCCGCAGCTGAAGAAGCCGGATGTGGAGGTCCTGTGCTGGCGTATTTACACGTGGTCTGCGTTTGTTGAGGCTAGTTGGAAGTACTGCCAAATTCTCCAAAACGACGTTGGCAGGCGGCTTATGGTAGACAAATGAACATTCAATTCTCTGGCATGATGTCATAACAGCAGCAGCACACCACTTGTAGTTCAATTTTCCTTGGCTGAGTGGATATCAAAGCCAATGAAGCACCAGGAACAAGCCATTAGTCCCTAGCACTTTGAACACACCGACTGCCTAATTGCGTTTTGGTACACCAGAAGTATATTCATTTCCAATGCAACGCTGCGTTTGCCTTGCAGCATTGCATTGCAGAGGCAGTTGCAGTGTGTTCTGTGTGGTACATACAGTTGAATTCGGAAGTTTACATACACCTTAGCCAAATACATTTAAACTCAGTTTTTCACAATTCCTGACATTTAATCCTAGTAAAAATTCCCTGTCTTAGGTCAGTTAGGATGTCCACTTTATTTTAAAGAATGTGAGATGTCAGAATAATAGTAGAGAGAATGATTAATTTGAGCTTTTATTTCTTTCATCACATTCCCAGTGGGTCAGAAGTTTACATACACTCAATTAGTATTTAGTAGCATTGCCTTTAAATTGTTTAACTTGGGTCAAACATTTCGGGTAGCCTTCCACAAGCTTCCCACAATAAGTTGGGTGAATTTTGCCCATTCCTCCTGACAGAGCTGGTGTAAATGAGTCAGGTTTAAAGGCCTCCTTGCTCGCACACGCTTTTTCAGTTCTGCCCACACATTTTCTATAGGATTGAGGTCAGGGCTTTGTGATGGCCACTCCAATACCTTGACTTTGTTGTCCTTAAGCCATTTTGCCACAACTTTGGAAGTATGCTTGGGGTCATTGTCCATTTGGAAGACCCATTTGCGACCAAGCTTTAACTTCCTGACTGATGTCTTGAGATGTTGCTTCAATATATCTACATAATTTTCCTTCCTCATGATGCTATCTATTTTGTGAAGTGCACCAGTCCCTCCTGCAGCAAAGCACCCCCACAGCATGATGCTGCCACCCCCGTGCTTCACGGTTGGGATGGTGTTCTTTGGCTTGCAAGGTCCCCCCTTTTTCCTCCAAACATAACGATGGTCATTATGGCCAAACAGTTCTATTTTTGTTTCATCAGACCAGAGGACATTTCTCCAAAAAGTACGATCTTTGTCCCCATGTGCAGTTGCAAACCGTAGTCTGTCTTTTTTTATGGCGGATTTGGAGCAGTGCCTTCTTCCTTGCTGAGCGGCCTTTCAAATTATGTCGATATAGGACTCGTTTTACTGTGGATATAGATATTTTTGTACCTGTTTCCTCCAGCATCTTCACAAGGTCCTTTGCTGTTGTTCTGGGATTGATTTGCACTTTTCGCACCAAAGTACGTTCATCGTTAGGAGACAGAACGCATATTTTTCCTGAGCGATGTGACGGCTGTGTGGTCCCATGGTGTTTATACTTGCGTACTATTGTTTGCACAGATGAACGTGGTACCTTCAGGCGTTTGGAAATTGCTCCCAAGGATGAACCAGACTTGTGAAGGTCTACCATTTTTTTTCCGAGGTCTTGGCTGATTTCTTTTGATTTACCCATTATGTCAAGCAAAGAGGCAATGAGTTTGAAGGTAGGCCTTGAAATACATCCACAGGTACACCTCTTATGTCAATTAGCCTATCAGAAGCTTCTAAAGCCATGACATCATTTTCTGGAATTTTCCAAGCTGTTTAAAGGCACAGTCAACTTAATGTATGTAAACTTCTGACCCACTGGAATTGTGATACAGTGAAATAATCTGTCTGTAAACAATTGTTGGAAAATTTACTTGTGTCATGCACAAAGTAGATGTCCTAACCGACTTACCAAAATGATAGTTTGTTAACAAGAAATTTGTGGAGTGGTTGAAAAACGAGTGTTAATGACTCCAACCTAAGTGTATGTAAACTTCCGACTTCAACTGTACATTGGATTTATCAAACGTATGCGTCATACTGTATGCGTAAACGGGTTGACAGAAATGGTAGTAGAAGGTGAATGTTGAACTTTTGTTGCACACATATCTAGATGATGCTGCATACTATTTTGCGCAATGACGCAGTCGGTTTGTTCAAAGCGTTACATCTCAGCCCTTATCCATCCCCTCTAATCAGCTTAAAAGCGTTATGTTTGGCACCAAGGTGCCTTGCCTTCCCCACACAATATCCTCATTCTCCTATTTAAAACAACTCCTTCATTCCCCATCTAATTGCAACCAAACTGTTTAATATTCAGAAAAAGAAAAAAATCAATTTCCCAAAAAACCCTGGCGTTTAAATACATGTATAATATAATCTGGCATTTCCCCTGATCTCATCGCTGTTTATTTCCGCATGTAAAATTAATCCATAATGGAGATGACAGGTGCAGCCTGGGCTCCAGACTGCAACCATTTGGTCCATTTTGCGACCCTTTTAGTTGGCTGTGCGCGTAACATTTTTTATTGCACATTCCACATAGTCACCTCACACAAAACATCCAATTTTTAGGAGGCTTAAAAACATGATTTGTTCAAACATTAAAGTGCATTATTATCCTCATGATTGTATAACATTTCAAAATCCAATTGCGGGAAAACTATCTTGTGTAATACATGTTTTCACAGTTGTAGAGAGGAAGTGCTGTCTATAGATATATTATTTATTTATCATCTGTCAATTTTCAGCTCTATAGGGAACTGTTTTATAACCAAGATATTTTATATGGCTTTGAGATACGGAGCACGTGAAATGTGCATTGGCTTTTGCGAGAGCAGAGGCCTCATTGGGTAGTAGGCTACGACTGCAACCTTTTTTTTTAGGACATTACATTCACTGTTAATACATGACTCCTACCAGTGTATATTATATTTAGAGTTAGCAATCTAGCTATTATGTTTTGAGTTTCCATTTACTCAGGTGGTGAATTAGCCCCAAATAAATTAGCCTATGACAAAGATCTAGGCAAATTAATCTCTATTGATCCCAAAAAAATAGACCGTTCTGGAGTCCTATTTTAACTGTAAAATATAACAACAATAGCCTAATTGCCAACCCAAAATTCATGACAATCACTGGATTAGGTTGCACATCCTTAGCAAAGAGCAATTTCTAAAGCAAGCATTTTGATAGGACTGTCTGGGAGTGGTTTGAGTGGGGAGGGGAAAACTGAGTTTTGAAACTCTCTTTCTTACTTTTCTATGAACTTATTTACCACATGGTGATGTCACCATGGAAGGCCAAAACTCCCTCCCACCAAAACAGGCTGAAATTTCAGGCGGTCTTTTGAAACAGCTCTTACACTAAAAAGGCATTATCATCATATTCACAATTTCACAGTATTATTCCAACCTCATAGTGTGGACATATACACTCACTGGCCAGTTTATTAGCTACACCCATCTAGTGCCAGGTCGGACCCCCCCTTTGCCTTCAGAACAGCCTGAATTCTCAGGGGCATGGACATGTTGCTCAATTGTTATCAAGGGACATAACGTGTGCCAGGAAAACATTCCCCACACCATTACACCACTGCCACCAGCCTGTACTGTTGACACGAGGCAGGATGGGGCCATGGACTCATGCTTCTTACTCAAATCCTGACTCTGCCATCAGCATGACATAACAGGAACCGTGATTCATCGGACCAGGCAATGTTTCCCCACTACTCAATTGTCCAGTGTTAGTGATTGCGTGCACACTGGAACCGCTTCTTCATGTTTTTAGCTGATAGGAGTGGAACCCGGTGTGGTCGTCTGCTGCAATAGCCCATCCGTGACAAGGACCGACGAGTTGTGCATTTCAAGATGTTGTTCTCCACACCACTGTTGTACTGTGCCATTATTTGCTTGTTTTTGGATGTTTTCTGAAAGCAGGTGGAAAATGAGTATGACGGAGCACGAGCGGAATATGCTTAAGAAATACTCTACTCATGATCAGAGGAGGTGTGTATCATGTGATACACTACAGGATGAAAGGTGCTTCTGCCAAATTCCTTTTTCCATTAAACTCAACAACAAAATAAACCTGACTGCCATGGAGTGGGAAGAAAGAGCATCAAAACTTTTTGGGCTCGCACTCCTCTCCTCTAGCCTCCTCTACACTCCTCTCCTCTAGCCTTCCCTTTGCTCTCAGGGGAAGGACTTTTGGTAGCCTCTTACAGTGTCTGCCTCACTTCAGATTGATGCTTTGACTACAGACATCAGACAAATGAGAAACCAAATGAGATTGGAGACAGGGAGATGATTAGGCGCCGAAATAAGTACAAAAAGTCTGTAATAAAATCCTGTTTGTTTTCCCACTGATTAGACAGAGCCTCAGGAGGGGGTAACAGAATAGGCTCTTCAAAGACATACACACACTCTCTATTGCAACAGGCAGGATGCCAACATTAAAAGGCCCGTTATAAATACATTGGACATGCTGCACAAAAAATGTGTAGATGAATAAATTAAACTGTCCTTAGCATGGCACGGAGAGATGGTCCCTAAGCAGATGCAAGAACTAAGTAAACAGTGAACCTCACCTTTGTTTACCTTGAGTGACATTGATTTTAATGACTTTGGGTGAAGTGACCTTCCTAATTGTGCTGCTACTTTCTTATTCACGGGCTGTAGCCAGGCAGTAAACCACAGGGAGAAGAAAACAGGTGGGTGAGCTCACCTAGCTGTCTGTGGAAGAGTAGTGGAAACCACTTTTGTTGTGTTGCTGCAGCTAAAGCAATAGTGATGTATCATCCGGATAGACACCTGAATGCTGATAGCCGTGAATGTGCCAGACCAATCAGTAGCAAGACTGACACTCGACAGTGCAGAAAACA
Source organism: Coregonus clupeaformis (assembly GCF_020615455.1). NCBI lineage: Eukaryota > Metazoa > Chordata > Actinopteri > Salmoniformes > Salmonidae > Coregonus > Coregonus clupeaformis. The sequence continues at coordinate 195,388 of NW_025534153.1, forward strand.
ACTTCAAAACGTATAACTGCTCTACTTTGACAACCTTACGATTACCATAGAAGACAAGCAATAGGGAAAGGAATGACGCTCCCATTTTGGGATTTCACAGCCTGACAAAGAAGAGGGATATGTTAAATACCTACGCTGCACCTTCACCGCCTCTCTTTTGTAGCCAAGCACCAGATCTGTCAGGGGAAATTACCTTTGAATCAAATAAGCCATTACAATTCTCCTCTGTCACTCACTCTATTATAAGGAGTAAAAAATGCAGCTAAGACAAACTGCATCGCTCAATTAGTTTTGGCACGCCTCTTTATCAGATACTATAAACATTGTTGGCATTCTAACAAATCTGTGGCTTTGTCAAAGTCAGACATTGTAGAGGAAATCTATATTAACTTGCACCAGGGAGACTGCATGGGGGAAGCAGTGCTACTAACATGGAACCCAGCTCAATTAATTACTGTCAAACATGCATGAAACAGATGACCTTCACCAGACCTCACCAGCTGGAGTCTACCACAACACATATGCAGCCCCAGCATCAGACTCTACCCAACACACATGGGTGTGTCCCAGTGCTGGGCGGCAGGGGAATCACAGCATGTTACAGTGTACAGTACTAGACCAGTCTGGGTCTGCATGGGCCGCACCCAAAGGAAATAAATACAGGATGTTATTTATAGTATTGGGTGGGGGGGGGTTGTTGTGAACCTCCGTCTGATCTTGGGGTCCTCTCTCATTTATCACGCAACAGTAAGTGACGGGGGCTGGAGGTCACTCCTCTCAGCAGCGCTGGGAAAGGAATGCTAACAACGCTGCTCATTATAAACACAAGTGCCAAACAAACGGAATAAAAACACAAACCAGGGAAATACGGACAGAGACACGGAGGCAATGACAAATACCTTCTACTCCTAGCTTGCGCTTAATTTATTAGGTGATCATTACCCAGTGTGAGGCCGGTGAATCCTGATGTGGTTGCAGCAGTGTGGGAGGGGGGAATGATAACAGACCACCAGGCTGCGGTGTGATGGTGTGATTGAGCAAATGTCTCATTTGTTGTAATTGGCTGTTTCTTTGTTCAATCACAGCGGTCTGGTTTTAGGCTGAAATGATGAAGCATCAAGAGATTATTATTAAAGCACATGTGATTCATGGAGCAGATGCCCTTTCTTCCCTGGCAGGCATAGCACAAAGGAATGCTAATGCTGGGATAATAGAAGACAAACTTCTTCTTGTGCTGCTCTAACTGGGTTACTTTTCTTTCCATAGCTTTTTTTTCTCGCCAGTTAATAGGTTTCCGTGCTATTTTTCACCCCTACCCACTGGCGGAACTTCTCCCAATAAATAAACAAAATGCACACAAATGATTTCCCGATCATGAAAACAGACAACTAAATGGTTGATATATGGATTGGAAACTCTTTTATGAGGACAATCGTGGGGCAGAAATTGAATTTCTGCATGATAAATAGGAATTATTATCTTCACTCTGCCCCAGGAAGCCATTGGAGCTACTTAAACAGAGTGGTGTTAACACTGGAAAAATGCTCACAGATGGACACCCAAAAGGCTAAAAACATTAGCCCAGTCCACTCCATCAATAAAGCTCTCACATCCTGGGAAGGAAATTGTCCACTCTTGGCTTATCTCCCCCTTTTAGAAACCATGGCAGAATGAAATGGCTGATACCCTGGTGCTGTGTATTCCAGGAGCAGGGGCTGAGGGGCAACCTGAAACTATCTACATCTGGAGCATTAATAAAGGCTGATGGCGGGGGGAAAGTGGTCACTGGATGGTTTTGAACTTTTTGACTTCACATGTTTGATTTGTATGTGAGTGAGTGAGCTGGCCAGATAGCTCTCCCTCTAAAAGGCTCTGGCAGCCTAGTAATGGAGTTGGTGCTTGAGCGACAGAAAGAAAGCAGAATAGAGTAGACGAGAGAGAGAGAGCGAGAGAGAGAGAGAGAGAATGAGAGAGAGAGAGAGAGAGAGAGAGAGGGAGACTAACTGCCTGCTTTAAGAGCTGCAGCAATCACAAGTCATTTTATTCATTAACTAAATTTAAACATCAAAGAAATCGACCCTCCCTCTCTATTCACACAAAAAAACTAATGTTTGAAGAGGAATGAAGAACATCATTTAAAGAGTGACTGCCTTTAAAAAGGAACGAATCCCTTTGAAAACAGCCTGTGTGGCATCTATATGAGTCGCAATCAGTTATTCTAGTGTCAAAATGTAATAATTTTGGTCATAAAGTTAGTCTCGTCCAAAATGGAGTTTGGATTATCCATGCATCACAACAGGTAAATGAAGGTTGGGTTTTGATTTGACGATGTCCATTTGCCTACTAACATGGGGTGAACAACTGTGGTGGTTGCACTCTTTCCATTAGCATAGACAGTGAGATAGACCTGCCCAGCAGCTCCGACTTTGTTTCCATAAGACAACACGTCACACATTTTTTTACTTGAGAAATACTGCACCAAACACCTTAGTTAGATGTAAATTGTGCAACTAAAACATACTCTGCAAAAACGTCCAAATTCATTACAGATTTCTTGAGTTATCTTAGATTCATTCTGGGGATTTTGAGGAAGTGAAATAGGCTTCCGTGTCTACAGTGTCTCATGGGGGACAAACATCATTAACCAAATGTGGAATTGGTCAGGAAACACACCTCCAAGGCTGAAATCTCGTTTTTTTATAATGAGCAACAGAAAAACACACGTGCCGATCGACGTGGTATTTTAATGTCTCCATTTCCATTATGCACTGGATTGTTCGTGTTGATACTTGCATTTCTAAATGGTTGAACCCACATATGTTTTAGCCTCAGTAGAACATCAGCTCCTCAGATTTGTTCTCTGTAATTACAACTAATTAGGGTTTTTACAGCCTAAAAGCCAGCACTCTGACTTGCTTCTCAAATGATGGTGTTGACACTTGTCTCCACAACAGTGTCACGGATAGACAAACTAGCCACCACAGAGCAGAGGACTGAGAGAAGAACACAGCCTAATGAAGTGTTGCAGAGGTAATGTGTATTCCAAGGTCATCCAGTTTGTCTGGCGACACTCGTGTGATGTTGTTGGTTTCTCTGCTCAAAGGTAATTTGTGGGCACAAACGTCTTGGCTATAACAACCGTGTGCTTCCCTCCTGTGTGTGTTTCGCCTATTCTCACTGTGAGAGAATTGTCTTCAGACAATCCAATAACTGAGCAGTGGAAGGGGTAGAGTTGTTATGTTCATGATTGTGTTTCATGTAAACAAGCTATCATTATTATGAGACAATAGAGGAGAGGTCACTGAGTGGTCCCATGATGCAAACTACCTATCATTGTAAAACTGCAAAAAGGCTAGAGAGAAAAAAGGGACTCCTCCTGTTGTTTTTCCTTCTAACTCAATAAGAGCTGACCTAAGGGTACTGAGTCCATGCATTTCAATCTGCTCCACTAACCCTGACAGATCTGCCAGCTATTCTCTGAATCAGTTCTGAAATGTATGTGGAAATTGGGTGTTCATTCCGTGTGCAGCCTAATCAATGTTATTTCCTGGTGATTGTCAGAGTGACAATGCCATGATGAAACTAAGGGCAGCTAATAAAACTCATAGCCTACTGTTCCTTTCTGAAGTAAAAAAAAATATAACACTTTTTATTGCTTTCCATTTTAGTTGATTTGTGATCTCAGTGCCAGTCTATTTCCTCAGCCCGATGCCTAATAATAGTTTTTTAAGGATATAGGTAGGGAATAAAAAGGGAAAGAAAGTGACTGTCTGTTTAGTTATCTACAATTCAATAATCTCTTTAAAGGAATGACAAGCTAGTCATTTACCATTTTCTGAGAAATTTTAATCTGTTTTCTTGGATCAATGCATGGACAGTCATAACCCACGGATAAGTTCCAGAAACAATAAAGAAAACTTCCAGAAACTTGGTTCAGAAAAGGAATGGATTTTCCCAGCATGCTTATATCCATGAATCCAGGCACAGCCGACTGTAGCGCTTATGTGACCCTCTAAGCTCAAATTACATCTGGCACAGTCCCTCTATATGCTTTTCCACTAATTAAATTTATGAGCTACTTTTATCTATCTCAGAGAGAGAGAGCTCGACCACATCAAGTCTCACACTACTTAAGATATTGCTCTGGCACAAAAAGAGAAACTTCAGCATTGTCTTCAGAGACAGACAGAATCACTCAGACCCCTCTCCCCATCCACCACTTCCCCATCTTCTCCCTATGTAAACAAATAAATAAATAATAAGGAATTCAATTAACGCATTTTATTATTTTAATGGGAGACTGATTTTTAATACAGCGATGAAACTTGGTGTTGTTGTCAGATCATTCCACACTCCTCTCCTGTTTGGGGCACTTAACATCAAAGTGGTGGTCTATTAAACAAGGTTGGATCTGATCTGATTGAAGATGTTGCTAATTGTTAACAACAGCTATCTGTATGTAATGTTGTGGACTGTGTGGGGGAGTTGAGAGGCCATTGCCCTAGACATTTATAACTTCTGTGACATGGCTGATATTTTTCACAGGGATTGGGGAACTTTACCAACCTGTCTCCCCCCTCTGTAACAGATTAAACCAGACATATCAAGCTGGAGCTGAGATGCACCATAGTGCCTGCAGACTATCTCTTCAATACAACTTAAGGAAAAAAGGACCCCCCCCCTTAATAAAAATAAACACAGACAGTCAGACCCCCACATACTCAAACAGAGACAGAAGGATACACACACACACACACACACACACTTCCTTACTGAGACCTGGTGAGAAATAAATTGCAAGAAGAGATAACAGATCAATCAGGGCTGAGGGCCTGACAGCGAGGGACAGTTTGTCTTATTTCCAGCCACCCTCCAGCAGTCAAGTGTCGTCAACACCCAAGCTGTGCTGGGCTTATCCTGCCTCTCAGTCTCCACCCCCCACCATCCTCCCCTCTGTCACTCTATCTCCCTCACCAACCCTCTCCCTCACTCTTTCGCTCTCTTTCCGCCACCGGTGCTTTCTCCCCTTCTCTCATGCTTGACCTCCATGTCCCTCCATCCCCCTTTCTGTCTCAATCTCCTCTCTTACATACGACACTCTCTCACTCTCCCCTCTCTCTCACTCTGTCAACCAATATCCCCCGCCACACGTCACCTCTCACACTTTCATTTCCAAAGCTCCAGTGCATCTTGTTTACCTGACAGCTTCTACTGGCGGCGGTGGCTGAGGGAGCAGTGAGCTATCTGGGCACCATCGGGCTTGAACTGTGGTAGGATGGAGGATGGTGGTGGGTGGATGGATGGGGGGTTGACAGTCAGCTGATGACTCAAGCCTACACAGTTCACAAAGGTAAACCGTTCAGCATGTTTGCTTTTTGTCAGCTGTGTACCACACAGATTGACATCAGAGATGGATATGTTTTGAAATCCTTAACGCATCGCTAAGTTCGAATATGATATGATATATGTTCTGATGTACTGTCAGGCTAAACAGGGAGCAACAGGTCTTCATCGAGAGCTTAACAGATGTGGAGACTCATACAGATGATGTTGGTCTCTATCTCTGTACGACTTATGTCATACAAGAGCACTAAGAAAAAATATATACTTTATCCTATCAGTTAACTAAAGGGATCTTATAACCTCCATATTGAAACGGCAAGCCTCAAACAACACTTATAAATCATTTGAATGAACCACAGTAATATACAGTAAATACAGTTCCCATTAATTAGAAACATAGGCACAGACGTAAGGCTTATTGCAATAGTCACATTAACCAGGAGCAGCGTTTTCTACTCATGAGGAATATAGGTACTCTCTAGTTTGTGAAATGACATATATCCCCCAGTTGAATCTGTTTAAAATGCAACATGCATTCTGTCACCGTTGGGTCTTTGTGGTCTTTTAATAATGCATTCTACTTACACAATAATTTCCTCACATCCACTTTTTTTTCTGATAGTCTGACAGACGTCTGCATCTATAAAATAAATGCTTCTCATCATGGCCTTTGCTGCTCAATAACGAATACCTCCAAATTGTAAAACCTAATTATCAGTCATGGATGACTGGGGGGAATCAGCTGAATTTCTCTGAACCTGGATTTTAGGCTGGTTAGCCAGGAGGACGTGCATCGATTATTGAACAGCCTGCTAATAACTCATAAGATGAATGAAGTTTTGTCAGGAGGAGTTAAGGCTGAAGAATAACATTGCCTGCTTCATATAAAATCAAATCACATTTTATTTGTACCATGCTTCGTAAACAACAGGTGTAGACTTACAGTGAAATGCTTACTTACAGGTCCTTTTCCAACAATGCAGAGTTAAAGATAAAGATAAAAAATAGAAATAAAAATAGAAATAGTGACAAGGAATAAATACACAGTGAATAACAAATAACAATAAAGAGTAGAAATAACATGGCTATATACAGGAAGTACCAGTACCAAGTCGATGTGCAGGGGTACGAGGTAATTGAGGTAGCTTTGTACATATAGTAGCGTTAAAGTGACTAGGCAACAGGATAGATAATAGACAGTAGCAGCTAGGGCCGTGGCAGTCATGACATTTTGTCAGCTGGTGATTGGTCAAGCAAATAACTGCTGGTCTCACGGTAATTGACAGTTAATTAACATAAACACATTTATAATCTATCTGCAATATTAAAGCTGATCTACCCCACCCAATAATGTTTATATATATATATATATATATAAATTAACATAAACTCATTTAGCATCTCCTGGCTTCCACACATAGCCTACAAGCCACTGATGCAGACCTTTGGAACATCTCAATTTTAAAAAGTCGAATAAATCCATTTAATATTGCCTACACCATCACAATAAATCCATTATTTTTTTTAGACAGGTCTAAAGAAATATGATCAAGAAAATGTAGTCTATTTCAGAAGAACAGCATAGCATACTCTGAGTTGTCGTTATGTTAGGCCCTGATCTGGCTATGCCATATGGCTGTGGGCTACACTAGTTCATTTAGCAGACAAGATTTGCTTAGAATTCTGTGGCATTATTTTATAATATGAAGAATACAATTGAACATAGCTGAATATAATAGAAATGATATTTTCTTCAAACGATTTGAGGGAGTGCGCACATCCGGCTATTCTGTGTTGAGCGGTTAACAAAGAAATAGGTACTCCTATATGCTTAATTTAGAGTTATTTATGCAACTTTAGTTGTGATACAAATGTTGGGCTATATGTTTTGATTTTTTATACATTCTAAGGATGCATGATGCGACTCTAATGATGATCTGAAAAAAGTCGCATGAAAGCATGAGCTTTGTTTTTGCGCTGGCTGCACACCTTTTGCGGCCAGAGGCCGTTGTGGCCTTGGGCTGAATATAATAATTATAATTCCCTTCTACCGGCGCCGTGCTCTGAAGCACCTCTCACTCACATGGCTCTCTCAGATATCTCAATTCTTATTAGCCAATGCCTGTCACGTGATCCCGTCACAGGCATCTCAGGTCCTTCTCACAGGCTACAAGTGAAGACAGACACAACTGTGTACGTTCTTATTGAAATCCGAAGTGCATATTGAAGATGTTGGAAGAACTGTCCACATTTACTTTTCATCAGCCAACGAACAGTAAAAGCACTAGCCTATGTCAATCTATTATCCCCATACTACAAAAGTTGACCTATTTTATTGGTCAACTTGTCCTTCTGTGCAATAAATAAATATTCCAAACATAGTCTGGGACGGCTGTGGGATGCGATAGAGCCCAAGTTAATACATCCACTAGCATCTAAAAAGCATGCGCTGTTTCTTGCCTTACTGCACACAAGCTGGGCATCATTCACAAGTGATAATATATCATTCACAAGTGATAGGCTAATATTGTCACCCATCAGACTATTCTTGATTTAATCTTGTCTTTACATATACTAAATAATATGTGTGAAATTTGTTTTGATTTAGAATGGACCATTATAATGCACCTATCTCGAAACAGGGGCAGGGGAAAAAAAGACATGTCATCTATGCACTTAAATAGCGAATGGAGGACACTTTTCCCGTAGTTCATTTTCATGCCAGCAAGGTAGGCAATACTCCTGTTGTAAAGAGAAGCAATGTGCTTAATACTAGGAAAGTTGAGAAATAAATATAGAGGCCTAGCCATAGAAAGCTGATGGGATCCTCCTCTTTTTAATAGAGGCCATCAAAACTCTGTTTTCTCACGCAATTGCATAGCCTATAGAAGTGTTGCGCAACATGAGCTCATGGGCTCTCATTAAGTATTTGATTAGATTTTCGATTAGATTTGCATAGATGTCAGAGTGATTAGAGGGACAATAGAGTGCTAAGTACCAGGCAGTTAGCAAGTTTGGTAGGCTACTAATGACCATCAGCAGCATCAGAGCTTGGAGAAGCCCAGTTACAGTGACTAAACGGTTACGTGGAATTTGACTGCGGTCATGACTCGTGACCGCGGGTGTGGCGGAAATACGGTCACCGTAACAACCCTAGTAGCATCAGCATATGAGTTTGAAAGTGTGAGTGTGTGTGTTAATGTTAAGTATGCATGTGTGCACGTGTTATGTGTGTGTGGGTGTATGCAGTGTGTGTTTGTGTGTATGTGTATTGGGGTGTCAGTGTCAGTATGTTTGAGTGTGTGGGTAGAGTCCAGTGTGTGCGATAGAGTCAGTTGGTTCCAGACTTGGTGCACTGGTACCACTTGCCATGTGATAGCAGGGAGAACAGTCTATGGCTTGGGTGGCTGGAGTCTTTGACAATTCTTTGGGCCTTCCTCTGACATCGCCTGGTATATAGGTCCTGGATGGCAGGGAGCTCGGCCCCAGTGATGTACTGGGCCATACTCACTACCCTCTGTAGCGCCTTGCAGTCGGGTGCCTTGCAGTTACCGTACTAATCGGTGATGCAGCCAGTCAAGATGCTCTCAATGGTGCAGCTGTAGAACTTTTTGAGGATCTGAGGGCCCATGTCAAATCTTTTCAGCCTCCTGAGGGGGAAGAGGCGCTGTCGTGTTAATTGTTAATTCCTTAGTGATGTGGACACTGAGGAACTTGAAGCTCTTGACCCGCTCCACTACAGCCCCATCGATGTTGATGGGGACATGCTCGCCTCTCCGTTTCCTGTAGTCCACGATCAGCTCCTTCGTCTTGCTGACGTTGAGGGAGAGGTTGTTGTCCTGGCACCATGCTGTTTGATGATTCACCTCCCCAGCAACTGTGATTGGAGGAATCCTGGAATGGATTCCTCCAATCACAGCCTGGCTCTTTGAGGTCCTGAGATGGACTATGGATTAACGTAAAATTACAACACTGTGCACTTTCTTTTGAGAGGTCAAGGGTCAAGATAATAACAAAGGTGGATACCAGGGAGTCATGTCTACCCACAATATCAACAAAGGCAACCTACAGTATATTCCATTCTGATTAATTGGTCAATCCATTTAGTCTATGTGGGGAATCCTGTACTGGAGCAGTAAATTGCCTTGAAACAGATCAAGGGCTCTGCTTGAGGTATTGGTATTTTATCATTATAGTCGCATATCATTTACAGTGCATTAAAGTTATATACGAGAGAGAAAAGTGAAATTGCACAAAGAAAAGGTATTGCAGGTTTATTCACCCAGAATAAAAATGACAATCCTGAGACAGTCATTTATCATTCTGACAAAATCTTTTTTTCCAGCTCTTGAGTCATCTGCACTATGCATTCTACACAATGGCCATTGTTTCATGACATTTGTCTGATCCACTGCCACTGAATACAACGCTAATAAATAATTGTCTCATTGGAATTACATTACCTGCATATTCAGACTGAAATCAAGTCAGTCAAGAGCTTCAAGGTCCTCTGTGTCCACATCACTAAGGAATTAAAATGGTCCACACACAACCACACACTCAAAGACAAAAATGAAGTCAAATTACAACCATTTCATTTCTCACCATCACTTGAAATGTTGTTCCATCACTTTCCTATTCAGCCCTTTCGGTAGATAATAGTGCATATCTGTCCAAGTCTGACGTCACATATCTCAGCTCAACCTCCTCTGTATTACAATGATCAGTGTCCTATATGAGTCAGGTCATAGGTAATTTACACAGTATCATTACCCCTCCCTGTTGACTTGTAAACATGGGTTAACCTAAACAGAAAACCTGAGCAAAAACCCAATGTAGCTGAGCCTTTTAATAGATACCAACAATGTACAGTACCATCTGAATATAGATACAAATGGCTATTGGCATCTATACATCTTATTTATGAAATACAGCAGGGTTCCCCAACTGGCGGCCTGCTGGCCGAATTTGGCCCCCCAAGTTTTCTCAGAAAAAAATATACAATACCAGTCAAAAGTTTGGACACACCTACTCATTCAAGGCTTTTCTTTATTTTTAATATTTTTTACATTGTAGAATAATAGTGAAGACATCAAAACTATGAAATAACACATATGGAATCATGTAGTAACCCAAAAAGTGTTAAACAAATCAAAATATATTTGAGATTTGAGATTCTTCAAATAGCCACCCTTTGCCTTGATAACAGCTTTGCACATGCTTGGCAATATCTCAACCAGCTTCACCTGGAATGCTTTTCCAACAGTCTTGAAGGAGTTCCCACATATGCTGAGCACTTGTTGGCTGCTTTTTCCTTCACTCTACGGTCCAACTCATCCCAAACCATCTCAATTGGGTTGAGGTCGGGGGATTGTGGAGGCCAGGTCATCTGATGCAGCACTCCATCACTCTCCTTCTCGGTAAAATAGCCCTTACACAGCCTGAAGGTGTGTTGGGTCATTGTCCTGTTGAAAAACAAATGATAGTCCCACTAAGCCCAAACCAGATGGGATTGCGTATCGCTGCAGAATGCTGTGGTAGCTATGCTGGTTAACTGTGCCTTAAATTCTAAATAAATCACAGACAGTGTCACCAGCAAAGCACCCCCACACCATAACACCTCCTCTTCCATGCTTTAAGGTGGGAACTACACATGTTGAGATCATCCGTTCACCCACACCGCATCTCACAAAGACACAGCGGTTTGAATTTGGACTCCAGACCAAAGGACACATTTCCACCGGTCTAATGTCCATTGCTATTGTTTCTTGGCCCAAGCAGGTCTCTTTTTCTTATTGGTGTCCTTTAGTTGTGGTTTCTTTGCAACAATTCGACCATGAAGGCCTGATTCAGACCCCTCTGAACAGTTGATGTTGAGATGTGTCTGTTACTTGAACTCTGTGAAGCATTTATTTGGGCTGCAATTTCTGAGGCTGGTAACTCTAATGAACTTATCCTCTGCAGCAGAGGTAACTCTGGGTCTTTCATTCCTGTGGCGGTCATCATGAGAACCAGTTTCATCATAATGCTTGATGGTTTTTATGACTGCACTTGAAGAAACTTTCAAAGTTCTTGAAATGTTCAGTATTGACTGACCTTCATGTCTTAAAGTAATGATGGACTGTCATTTCTCTTTGCTTATTTGAGCTGTTCTTGACATAATATGGGCTTGGTCTTTTACCAAATATGGCTATCTTCTGTATACCACCCCTACCTTGTCACAACACAACTGATTGTCTCAAACGCATTAAGGAAAGAAATTCCACAAATTAACTTTTAAGAAGGCACACCCGTTAATTGAAATGCATTCCAGCTGACTACCTCATGAAGCTGGTTGAGAGAATGCCAAGAGTGTGCAAAGCTGTCATCAAGGCAAAGGGTGGCTATTTGAAGAATCTCAGATATAAAATATATTTTGATTTGTTTAACACTTTTTTGGTTACTACATGATTCCATATGTGTTATTTCATAGTTTTGATGTCTTCACTATTATTCTACAATGTACAAAATAGTACAAATAAAGAAAAACCCTTGAATGAGTAGGTGTGTCCAAACTTTTGACTGGTACTGTATATATATATATATATATATATATATATACTGTATACATATATTGTTGGACATAAAAGACTGTAAAGACACCAGGAAATCAGCTCCTAGTGATATTAAGTTTGGAAATATTGTATTCCCACGCATAATAAAGAGACACGTATCGTATACAATTGTTAGCAAGGTTTCAAATGATTATGTTTTAGTCAAATATTATATCTGTTTGGGCTTCTTGCGGTCAATTTGCAGTCTACAAATTATTACAGTATGTCGTCTTGGGGTAAATTGAGCTAGTGGCCACCACACCCCATACAGATTATGATTACATTTTGTCAGTTTTATGCATACTATCCATAGTATTTTTGCAATGTGTCATGCAATGTGTCTTATTGTTACAGAGCAGACATCATCATGCCCCGTACATACAAACAAGCAGGGGTCTAGCCCCCCTTGAGGTCCTTGAGGGAGCAGCCAAGGAAGTGAGTAGGGAAGAAATCAGTTTGAGCAGCAACAAGGGATGAAACATTTACTGAATGACACTGAAGAGGTAGTACATTGACAAAAAATAAAACAAACACATATCTGTGTGAAACAGAGGCTATGATAGAGTAGCAGAGGCACACAATGTCTTATCTGATGACATGGAGTCTGAGCTTGCTAAACATATCAAGAATCTCGCAGACCAGTTTCATGGGCTTAGTAGCCTCAAATGCAGAGAACTTGCCTACGAATTGCCACATCGAAACAACATTCCTGTCCCAGACAACTGGACATGAAATGGAAGTGTAAGTGATATTTAAAAGAGAAATCTATATCTGAATGTAGGCATACATTTAAGATATACTGTACAATATATCACCCCCGCATTCCATGAATTTGACCTACCAGCACCATCACCCACTGTCACAGGACACTATTACCCACTTACCCCAAGGCGGCTCAACTTACCCTGGCCCTATGCTCAATTTACCAAATGCAAATTAATTACTTAAAAATCATACAATGTGATTTTCTGGATTTTTTTCTATGATAAAAATTACAGACCTCTACATGCTTTGTAAGTAGGAAAACCTGCAAAATCGGCAGTGTATCAAATACTTGTTCTCCCCACTGTATATGTAGATATCTTTGTTAGAAAGAATACTATATTTCAATTAATGAAGAGATGCTGAATGTAAAAAATATTTGGCCATTATTCTTTTTTAAATTCTTTAAGCTCTGTCAAGCTGATTGTTGATCAATGCTAGACAGCCATTTTCAAGTCTTGCCATAGATTTTCAAGCCAATTTAAGTCAAAACCGTAACTAGGCCACTCAGGAACATTAATGTCATCTTGGTAAGCAACTCCAGTGTAGATTTGGCCTTGTGTTTTAGGTTATTGTCCTGCTGAAAGGTGAATTAATCTCCTAGTGTCTGTTTGAAAGCAGACTGAAACAGGTGTTCCACTAGGATTTTGCCTGTGCTTAGCTGTATTCTGTTTCTTTTATCCCCAAAAACGATCTAGTCCTTGCCGATGACAAGCATACCCATAACAGCATGCAGCCACCACCATGGTTGAAAATATGAAGAGTGGTACTCAGTGATGTGTTGTGTTGGATTTGCCCCAAACATAACACTTTGTATTCAAGATAAAAAAGTTAATTTCTTTGCCACATTTTTTGCAGTATTACTTAAGTGACTTGATGCAAACAGGATGCATGTTTTGGAATATTTGTATTCTGTACAGGCTTCCTTCTTTTCACTCTTTCATTTAGATTAGTATTGTGGAGTAGCTACAATGTTGTTGATCCATCCTCAGTTTCCTTATATCACAACCATTAAACTCTGTAACTGTTATAAAATCACCATTGGTCTCATGGTGAAATCCCTGAGCAGTTTCCTTACTCTCCGGTAACTGAGTTAGGAAGGACGCCTGTATCTTTGTAGTGACTGGGTGTATTGATACACCATTCAAAGCCTAATTAATAACTTCACCATGCTCAAAGGGATGTTCAGCGTCTGTTTTTTAAAATATTGTTACTACCAATCAATACCCTTCTTTGCGAAGCATTGAAAAACCTCCCTGGTCTTTTTGGTTGAATCTGAGCTTGAAACTCACTACTTGACTGAGGGACCTTACAGATAATTGTATGTCTGGGATACAGAGATGGAGTAGTCATTCAAAAATCATGTTAACCACTATTATTGAACACCGAATGGGTCCATTCAACTTGTTATGCGATTTGTTAAGCACATTTTTACTCCTGAACTTATTTAGGCTTGCCATAACAAAGGGGTTGAATACTTGTTCAGACTTAAAATGTGTTACATTGTTCAGCTTTACATTTTTTATAAATTTCTAAACTGTTCTACAAACCAAATTCCACTTTGACATTATGGGGTATTGTGTGTAGATCAGTGACACAAAATCTTAATTTAATATATTTTAAATTCAGGCTATAACACAACAAAATGTGGAAAAAGTAAAGGGGTGTGAATACTTTCTGAAGGCACTGTATAAAACACACTTCACATGCATATTTATGATGAAGCACACCCAAGGAACGAGGGGGGATTTTATGTTAAGTCTCAGCAACATAATATCAACATATGTGACACGTTCCGTAATCAGAGACAACCCTAGATAAGATCGATGACCTCACGGTGGCATTGATCATTTTCATAGTCACACTCTGGAAACGTATATTGCAGGTCCCAAATACAGGTCCCAAAGACAGGTCCCAAATACAGGTCCCAAAGACAGGTTCCAAAGGCCTTCTACTTTTGGTGGGGACGCACCAGAACATGCTGTATGTCCATAATTGTGCTGGAGTGCAACAGCTGTATCTGTTGAAAAGATGTGTAACTCCTTCACTGATCCCAAGGGCACCAGGATGGGAGGATGGCACGAGACAAAATTAATTACACTTGCTACATCTGAGGCATGGAGAGTTGGAGACATGGTGTGGCATTGTGGAGGGGTGCTACAGCCCCTACACTTAGGATAGATGTCACAGTAGAAATTGCTACCCCTTGCAGAATAGAAGACATCTCCAACATCCTCCTCCAGCAGGATGTGATGAGTCTTGCATAACCGCCATATTAAATATCATTCACCTCTCATTTGTATTAGGTGGCAGTAAATAAGATGGGGTTCTGTCAGATGATAAAAAATGTGTGCGTGCGCTGTTTTTCTAAATGTAGTTGGTTTATGACTAACCTTTTAATGGATGTTTTTCAGAAATCCATCTTTGAAATATATCCATCCACTGTGCAGGAAATTGAACCATCCTCGTCTGAGAGAGACACCAGTAAATAACTGGAGAGAAAAAAGACTTAGAAAGCTGTGAATACAGGGTAAAAAAGTGCTATTACAGGGCTCATCCCCAGCCCAGTTATTACCTGCCCTGGGATTCCAATCCCACAGTAGCCTGTGAGCACAGGAGAGGAGAGGAGATGAGCCTTTCAGCAGCATGACCTGACCACAGCTCTGATCTCCCTCCCTCAGCTCCCACAGGATGGATGAAGCTTAAGAATGGAGCGCTGGCCCCATTACACCTTCCCATTCAGGTGGAACTCCTGCTCCATCTAACTCCATCCAGATCCACATCCATCCTGGGTGCCTCGTAAGACAGTGTCTTTAAAAAACCCATGCACTGTGTACTTATCGATACGCTCCTTGTGACTTCTCAGTGGGTAACAATGCCCTTTATGACTCTGACAGTGAGGCATGGGAGAAATGTTCGGTGGGTTTAATAAACCCCATGCTAATAGTAAGGCTATTAGCATGTTGAGATCGCTTTTCCTCTATTCCTGTAGACTGGCAGCAGCTAGCGTGGAGCTAGCGCAGGGAACAATAATGCTAGCCGACACTACTGACCTTTCCTATTAATCCAGAATGCCTCCACATCTCATTAGCCTGCTCAGCACCTTAAGCACCACAATGCTCCACTGCTGGCCACCATCCTCAACCCAGACACACTCATTAATTCTCCTCCATTATATGCCAATGGTTGTTTGGCTGGGTTTGTGGGGTGTGTGTGTGTGTGTGTGTGTGTGTGCAAAACATGTGTATGTGTGTGTGCAAAACATGTGTATGTGTGTGTGCAAAACATGTGTGTGTGTGTGTGTTTGTGTGTGTGTGTGTGCAAAACATGTATGTGTGTGCGTGTGTGTGTGCAAAACGTGTGTGTGTGTGCAAAACGTGTGTGTGTGTGTGTGCAAAACATGTATGTGTGTGTGTGTGTGTGTGTGCATGTGTGTGTGTGCAAAACATGTATGTGAGTGTGTGTGTGCTTGTGTGTGGTGGGCAGTGGCGGCTCCTGAAAAAATTCTCAGGGGGGGCAATTTTTCTGATGATTTAGGTGACCTACACACATTTTTAAAAAGATATGTCCAGCAACAACATGAAGACAGGGGCAGCATATAAGTCAATACCAGAAGCATTTATTGACTGATCTCAAAAGTGTTGGCTTACAAAATCAAAATAAGTTATCACAGTAAAAATAATCAAGGGTGTTCTTTCACATTCCTCAACACTGCATAAACAATATGCATTTCCATAAACAAATGAAATATCAGCTGAAAATACAGCATCTTGGTATTTGTTCAGATTGCAGGATCAACAAGAGCTTTTACCACATTTTTTGCCTCATGGTTGAATTGGAAATATGTGCACCTGAGCATAATTCACAACAAGCAAGCAGGAGCTTTTGATAGAGGCTACTGAAAACATTGATGCAAGTTATTGGTAATAAGACATTTTTATAGACTTCCATATTCTGCCCTCTTGTATAGATTTGTGAAAATGAACAGTGATAGACATTTTGCTTGAAAACAGAATTTGAAAGTAATTTCTAGAAAAGGTAAACACAGCTATCTGTATGGCTTTGTAAAAATGAACAACCATATTCTGGCCAATTGTATAGATTTGTAAATATGAACAACCATATTCTGGCCAATTGTATAGATTTGTAAAAATGAACATGAACAGATATTTTTTTTTGTTTTACTTTTTTAAAATGAAAAATAACTATTTTAAACAACATCAACTGTGAACTGATTTGGGCGTGTGTGTGTTAAAGAGACAGGGAGGGAGGGACAAAGAGAGAGAGAGGCTACATTACTTGTACTGAAACTGTTCTCTTCTCTGTTTCAATACAGCAAAGCGTTCAATGACTTTCTCATTGAAATCAGGCATGCTGAGGACTAGTTCCCTCTCCATGGAAAGCATGGCCAGTGCATTCAGACGTTCCTGGCCCATTGAATTTCGCAGGAATGTCTTAACTCGTGTCAAAGTTGAGAAACATCTCTCAGCTTCAGCTGTTGTCATGGGAGTAGTTATGAGGATGTTCAACAGAGTCACAGTCTCAGAGAACGTCTCCTGGAGGTTGTAGCTCATGAGAACCTGGTACAGTGCCAGTGCACCACAGCCTCCCTTGAATTCAGGATTCTCATAGATCAGAGATAGTTCTGTCTTGAGCTTTGCCTTGCTCAGCATGGGGTATGCATTCACAGTGGCATTCAGAGCCTCATCAGGAAATGAATGGCAGTACCTTTCAAACATGTCTGCTTGCAGTAAGGTAGCACTCACAAGGTGGCCAGAGAAAGAGAACCTTTCTTTGATGTGATCCAGGATGGTGTTGCAGACCTCTTCAGACAGCCTCTGCTTCTCCTCTTCTCTCAAAGCTGTTCTGGGTCTTTTGGCTCCTGTTGCTTCTTGCAGCTGCTGTTGAGAGGAGTCCCTGAAGGCAAACAGACCAATGTGTTTGTTGGCTTTGTACAGTATTGTTGTCTATGTGATGCACAGGTATATGCAATGTATCCATGATGTATAGTACAAATACTTCAGTTCCACTTAAAATGGGCAGGGATGCATAAAGTCTTTAGTGTTTAAGTTAGCCTTTGTGTCTCACATAGCCTGGATGTTCAGCACAGTATACAGTGGTGCTCATAAGCTTATGATCCCATGCTAAAGTTGACTAAAAGAGGAATAAAAAAGAAAAGAAAATTGGTGTCCATAAAGGTTGGATTTTCCAACTTTTTTAATTAAGTCATTAAGATAAATTTCCAAAAGATTCTTTTTTTATTTTTTTATTCCTCTTTTTAGTCAACTTTAGAATGTGTTCATACACTTATGAGCACCACTGCACAGTACACATAGTATATAAAATAAAATAGATTACACCACTGGCCATATATAATGAGAATAATGTAATTTCAAACACAAATGCAGTCTCCTTTCATGCATACATTTTCAAATAAAGCTCTGCTTTGAGAAAGATCGAATGATATTGTTTAATCTTACCTTATGGCCTGCACACTGCTTGTGAAGCTGTCGAGGGCACTTTTGATAAAGACAGCATCGATGTCCTTCTTCTGTAGCTTCTGGTACAGAATGTCGACGTGGGGCATGATTTTGTGAAAAAGCCGCAGGAAAAAAATTAAATCTTCATCATGCAGCATCCTCACGTAGCCAGATGCCTCTCTCACTGTGCCCTGGTCAAATGAACCCAATGAACCCGTCCGGATGGCTTCAAAACATTCTATGAGGTCGTCTCGATTCTCGTAGACAGTGTTCACGACTCTGCTGTTGAAGTTCCACCGTGTGGATGAAGGTCTGGGCAGTCTTCGTGCAACAGTCTGGTCAAGAATGCTGGTGCGTTTGGGTGACCGGGAAAAAAAAGTTGTAATCCCGCTCAGATCGGAAAAGAAAATGTTAACTTTTTTGATGCGAGAAGTAGCTTGCTGCATGATCAAATTCAGCTGATGCGCATAGCAATGCACGTAATGGGCATTCTTGAAATGCTCACGCACCTTTTTCTGCACACCAGCCTTCTCTCCCCTCATCACACTGGCTCCATCGTAAGCTTGCGCAATGAGTTTGACTTTCGTCATCGGCAAAAAGACCGTTCAGTCTCTCCAAAAGTACACTGGCGATTGAGACTGAGGTTGATTCCGAGATGGGAAGGAACTCAAAAAATCGCTCCTGCACTTTGTGCTTGCTATCTATGTACCTCAGCACAAGCACCAACTGTGTCTGTGTAGAAACGTCCGTGGTCTCGTCAGCTTGGATAGCTACGAAGTTCGCAGACTTCACCTCCTCCACAATATGTTCCCTCGTGACCGCTAGCATACACTCCAGTAGCTCGTTTTGAATGGTCTTTGATGTGCCCTTGAAAACTTTAGCATTTTTAAGATGGTCATCAAACACCTCATCTAATTGTGCCACAAAGTTGACAAGTCCAAGAAAAATACCAGGGTTGGTGGAGCCCTCAGTTTCATCTTTGCCTCGCAAAGCTAACTCCAAACACGCCGCAAAACTTCACACACTGGATTAGCCGGCTGAGGATATGGCGGTTCTTGCTAACCTCATCGTTGTGGCGGCGGACAGCTAGCCTGTATCCCTCATCCAGTTGAGTGGCAATATTCACTCTCCCCAAAGCAGAAATTCTCAAACAGCTATCCATGTGGGTCTTTGACAGCTCATGTTTCTTAATCTTTTCTGAAAGATGGTGCATGTCGGTTACACCAGTCGCTGTCCAAGCGGTGCTGTCTGCCGTGCCGCCTTCAGGGTGAATGAGTAAGCAGGGGTAGCAGAAAACTGCATTAGCTACATCGCAGCCTGCTAGCCAGGTTTTTCGTTCATACCAATTTTTGGAAAATCCTCGGGTGTATGACTTCCCCCCTTTAGTAGAAACCTGTTGAATTATTAAATTTGGTCTGGGAGGTCCTAATTGTTTCGTTGCCAATTTATCTTCATTTGTTCGCCGACAAAAAGGAAATTCTTTCAAAGACACAATCGAGTTGCACTGAAGCCTAGCCATGTTGATAGTAGTAGTGAATTGATTGACGCTGCTACCCTCTCTTTTCTTAGTTACGTTCATGTGACGAAAGCGCGTAAGTGCAAGCCCACAGACACCCATTGAGATTGTATTGAAGGCTCTGAAATCTGAAAAAAAATGGTTTTACATGGGAGTCTATGACAGAAGTTCTGGGCGATTTTCAATCTGACTGAAATCGCCCCAAAAGGGGGTGGAGCCATTTGAAGCACGACTTTAGCCTGATTCGACATTTAGTGGCAGTGTGGCACTGTGGCAGATCAGACGTATAGATTACAACACTGATAACTACTGTTGCCGTGATATAATTGATTAGAAAAAAAATCCCTTCCTTTTCCCGTTTGGCAGTGCGTCGCCCATATCGCCCTATTGAACAGGCCGTCCCTGGTGGTGGGGTTAATGGGAGCAAAGACAATGCTATGGTTTCTGGGTGATTATTTTTATTAGTGTTGCACCATTGTTCTTATGTAATATAACCATATACAATTTCAGTAGCACATGTCTTAGGGTGATGGACTGTGCCATCCCCACGGCCTCCACAATGCATCAGTCCACTCAGACAGGTGTCTTGTACACCATGATATATATATATATTTTTTGGGGGGGGCTACTGCTCGACTAAAGAAATCTCGATCGACCAACAGCCTATCAACCAAACAATCGACCAGTCGACTAAATGAAGTCAGCCCTAGTAGAATTGCTTTAAAACAGCAAAGTTTTGTCACTGCGCCAACAGGAGGGCCTAAAACAAATTCGGTCGACGACCGCACCATGGGACATGCCCATGGCCACTTTAAAGAATGCTTGATTCTCAAAGTTCTGCTCTGGGTCTTTTCCTCTGGGGAAAAATGGGGATAAAGAAAGAAAGAGATGGAGAGATAAATAGAAAAAGAGAGAGAGTGAGGGAGAGAGAGTGTGAGTGTATGCACTTGCATGTGAGTGTGTGTGTGTGTGTGTACTATGTGTGTGTGTGTGTGTGTTTGTGTGTGTGTGTACTCAAGGATATCCATCATTCCTGACCAGTTCCCTAGCCAGCTCCTATTCACCCAAGGTCACCACAGTGATCCAGACAGCCATGCGATGCGGGCGGCCGGTTGGAGAGCATCACTCACTTCTAATGCAATCAGAGCCACCAGCCCACCACAAATACAGTACACCAAATAGTAGCCCAAAGGCATCCAGGAAATTATATTTATGGACAGCAATCACTTCACCAATGGGCTTGCCTTTCTGACAGCCACAAAAAAACTGCCATCACAAAAGACTGCAGTCAATCTGGAACACAGGGGACTGTTACTTGTTTGTCAGGTGCATTTGTGTTGCCGATATACAGCCACAGTGAGGTGAGGCTCCCAGCCACACATGGTGGAAAAGCCCATAAGGGGCAACAGCAGGAGGGGGGTCTGAGTAAGAGCATGACAGGAACACTGAACACATGACCACTTTGCCCACAGGACACCGCACTGGCTGATGTGGCAGAAAACACAGCCTCTGGCCCAAGGGGCTGCATTAAGTTGGTTTGGAAAGTGTTATTTTTACTGGTTCAAATACATATAAGTCTGATGGGAGCCCAAAACAACATAAAAGGAGGTTGGAACAAATCCAAAATACTGCCAATGATACAGTACATTTCTTTA
Organism: Coregonus clupeaformis; assembly: GCF_020615455.1. NCBI lineage: Eukaryota > Metazoa > Chordata > Actinopteri > Salmoniformes > Salmonidae > Coregonus > Coregonus clupeaformis. The sequence goes on from NW_025534153.1 coordinate 216,737, forward strand.
TACATCTGTTTTGTATTCAAAACTCCCTAGTCGTCCGCTATTAGTTGTTTCGGCACTGTTCCTCGCATTTCTGCCCCTCCGAAACAATAACAATCAATTTGTAACCTTTAGCTCTGTCGGAACCCAAAGACAGCTGCTCAGCTCAAATTCATTTAATTTGCTTGCATAAAAAGTATATCTAATGCCACTAATATATTCAAAGGAAGATTTCCTTCCTGTGCTCTAAAATATAATCACATTTACCCCCTTGCGATAAGGAGGCCTCCTGGCAATGGCCAGAAGCGCATTTAGCATATGGATCGTTCCATCTCAAAAAGCAAAAGAAATAGGATTTTGACACCCACCATCTCAGATTGTTCTGAAATAGTTTATGTTGTTAGAAACAGATAAGATTAGCATTCCTGCAATATTATTTTGTTGAAATATAATTTGATCTCTGAGAAATTAAGCTAATTGATTGCATCCAAATTGGTCATTTTAATTTAGAGGATTCATATAATATTCAATAAATATAGTACCTAAGCTCCGAATTGGACCAAACGTTTTTTCTAACAATGACTTAGACATGAGGAATCCAACGAAATGGTCAAAAGCCACCCACGGACCCCCCACATCACACGCCAATCCCACCCCAACAACGAGTATATAGTATCAGTTCTCTATGTCTGACAAGTAGTATGGAGCTGCAGGTTTTTCTTTCCCCTGTTCAGAGAAATTAGCCATTGAAGTTGTTAGGTTTCTGTCCCATCCTACATCCTGATATTACCAGGAACTATATTTATTTAATATTCTATAAATCCTATAAATTAAAATGTCCAATTTGGCTGCAATCAATTAGCTGAATTTTTCAGAGATCAAATTATACACTGAGTGTATAAAACATTAGGAATACCTTCCTAATATTGAGTTGCACCCCCTTTTCCCTCAGAACAGCCTCAATTCGTCGGGGCATGGACTCTACAAGGTTTCGAAAGCATTCCACAGGGATGCTGGCCCATGTTGACTCCAATACTTCCCACAGTTGTGTGAAGTTAGTTGGATGTCCTTTGGGTGGTGGACCATTCTTGATACACACGGGAAACTGTTGAGCGTGAAAAACCCAGCAGCGTTGCAGTTCTTGACACACTCAAACCGGTGCGCCTGGCACCTACTACCATACCCCGTTCAAAGGCACTTAAATATTTTGTCTTGCCCATTCACCCTCTGAATGGCACACATACACAATTTCTTCATTTTTACATTTAAGTCATTTAGCAGACGATCTTATCCAGACCAACTGTCTCAAGGCTTAAAAATCTTAATTAACCTGTCTCCTCCCCTTCATCTACACTGATTGAAGTGGATTTAACAAGTGACTTCAATAAGGGATCATAGCTTTCACCTGGATTCACCTGGCCAGTCTACTATGTCATGGAAAGAGCAGTGTTCCTAATGCTTTGTACACTCAGAATGTTAATCTTATCTGTTTCTAACTACAGAAACAATTTCAGAACAATGGTGGGTGTCATGCCATGCTGAAATGATATGGAACGACCCATTTGATCAGAGTGAGTGAGCGCTGAGTAACCAGTCCTCCAATCCCATAACCCCTCCATAAAAATCACCTTACGACGACAGCTAGGCCTTGCTCTGCAGCGCTTTGGTGGGCTTCTGGGCAGAAATATAGCCAAATCCCTGGCACTGAAATCTGCTTTGATGGAACCTTGTTGATTCCTTTGAAAGACTTGGCTGAATCAAGGGATTTGGTCAGGATTCCAGGGCTTTATATAGGCCCTTACAGCAGCCATGCACTGAAACCATCTCATCATTCCTCCACATACTGTAACGCTGGGAGAGAGCACCTAATAGTATTTGTAATTGAAGGGGACACTTTGCAGGTAAGCTCACGATATTATAAAAATAACGTCTGCCCTTCCATCTAGTAATGTCAAAGCAGAGCGGCATTTACTAGCTTTTCATATCACAGCCTACAAATCAATATGGGAGACATTGGGTCCAGACCAGGCCAGCACTAGGACCTCGGGGCTACAGTGAAGCCATCTCAGAGTGTTACCCAGGTGACTGGGAGACAAGCTGGCTGACCTCCGCTGACCCTGACTAACTGGCCCCATCCCAGACCCTGGCCCTGCATCTGAGCCCCTGCTCTTTGACAGATCACACGTTGGAATTGCTTTCACAGCTCCGGCAACCTGGAGCCATGCGCATGGCATTATACCCTCATCTGTCCTTCAACCGCCACCATCAGCACAGCATTATGAGCAGCCATGATCAGGTTACCAGCGCCGCACAGACAATCAGCGTAAGTGCCATGCAGAGGTGTGAGAGAGCCCAGTCGGCCCACTCTTTACTGCCGCTTCCATCATTCATACAAAAATATTGTATGGGGATTGGACACCTGACATAACGGGCTTTACGAATATTGTCTCTCACCATTTCTATCAATCAAACTAGAGTTTGTCACCGTCATTGTAGGTTTTTATGTGGGGCATTTCTGAGAGTGATGGGTCTAACTGTGTCTGACTGTGTTTACTTGTACACTCACGTTGTTAAAGTCTGGTAGTCCAACTGATCAGGTTCAGTCAGATTACAGATTACATTGCAGAGCATGAAGAGAGTACATCCAGATAGTTGCTGGCTGAAACAGTACACTGTATGTGGTGTGTAGTTTAGCCCCAGTGTTAAAGCAATACAACAGCAGGAAAAAGAACATCGGATTACAGAGGGACTAGGAACAGAGGGTAGGTGTAATGTAATAAGGTTAAATCAATTCATACAGTACATAATCTGCTTGTTGCGCAGTAAAACAGATCACAGCTAAAACTATGTAGAGGAAGGAAGCATATGTGCTGGAACACACATAACAACTGGCAGACTTCAGTACATTACAAACTTCTAGCTAATGATCAAGCAGTAGAATGTTTATATTTTCACGTCTGTATGTAATGTGTCTATATCTATGTAGCCTAATGTTGCAATGTTTTTTCACCATGGAATTTAGGGACCACAATGGAAATAAGTCTCAGACTTTTTTGTGTTATCCCTGTCATGTTTTGAAAATGTATGTACTTTGTGTATGTGTTTTTTTTACTGGCAAAATCAATCAACCAATCAACCAATCAATAAATCTGTCAATCAACCAATCAATAAATCAACCAATCAGTCAACTATCCAATCAACCAATCAACCAATCAATCAATCAATGAACCCCCCCCCACCATATTGACAGGATTTCCAAAGTAGACATTATGAGGGCCAGATGACAAAAGAGGCCTGCTTCTGTTCTGAGGCACAGTACAGACACAGAGGCAGTCTTGGGGCCTTGGGTTTCCTCCAGCAGGAGATTGGATCTCATACATCAGTCTTCAACAACCACAGAGCTACACAGAGCAAGACCAATCTAGCTTGGTACTGTCAGACAGGCATTATCTATAAGCTTAGTGAGAGGAGCGGGATAACAAGTCTACCTCCCCAGGTTGTCTGGGGCTGTTGTTTGTGAAGGTCATCACCCTGTCTCGTTATAATATCTGGGTAGTAAGTGAAAACTCACACAGGCCAAGTTCGTGCACGAAACGCCTTGAGTTATACTTGTGATTTCACTCCTACAAAGACCGCTGAGTAATATTCCCTCTCTCACGCAGTTCTTTCATTCTAAGCTCCACATAGATACAGACAAACACACATGCACACCACAGAAGTGGCTACAAGAACAGTTCCAGGTACATGGTTTAATTCTCCCTCATCTACCCCGCCATGTCTTGTATGAAACAAGCATAAGCATTGTTTTGGTCTCAGTGGGATTACATACTCAGTGTTTTACCGCTGCAGTCAGAGAGAACATCTCCAGGGATTTAACACAACAGACAGGTTCTGCAGAGTCACTATGGGTACCGGTATTCATATTTAATGGGGAACAGGCTGTTTATTATTAGATTATAAAGTTTGGAACACTGCTTTTTGGAGAAGATTCATAGGTAACAACTTGAGCTCGAAACAGTACAAAAAATGAAAATAATGGTTAACTATGTTAACTTTTTGTCCCAAAATAACAGCTTTCTGTCAGAATAAAAATTACTCACATTATAAAAGTATCATTATAATCTGGGTGGTTCAAGCCATGAATGCTGATTGGCTGGGAGCCGTGGTATACCACGGGTTGGACAAAACATTTATTTTTACTGCTCTAATTATGTTGGTAACCAGTTTATAATAGTAATAAGGCACCTTGGGGGTTTGTGGTATATGGCCAATATACCACGGCTATGGGCTGTGTCCAGGCACCCCGCTTTGCGTCGTGCATAACAACAGCCCTTAGCCGTGGTATATTGGCCATATACCACAACCCCTCGTGCCTTATTGCTTAAATATAACACATTCTTTGACATGTAATCATGGCATAGGCCCCTCATCTCTTGAACAGTCAGTTGTCATTGTTCCTAAGCCTCCCTGAACCAATCACCGCTACACTGTTAACGTATCAATCCATCCCTCTAATTAAACAGGCAGGTAGGTCCTCACAGAGACATGGCATCTGCCCTACATCCCCGCACTCAAGGCTCATCGCTGAGGCCAAACCCCCTGTAATGAGAGCTGTCCTCAGAGCCGTGGACGTGCCCATCCACAGCGCCATGTTTACTTATCTCTGGCCTTAATCAGTCATCCACTAGCCTAATCCCATCCCCATCCACCGGCTAGCTCTGTTTACCCCCCAAAGCCCTCCAGAATGACCTTGCAGAATGTCTCCGATGTGCCTTTAGACCTGTGGCCACTCAGGCCTGCCCTCATCTCTCTACAACCGCCTTTCACATGCCTCGCTGCCTCATAGCCACTCTGCCGAGCCACATGCTTTCATTGCGTTTTCACAGCGTTTCACAGTCAAATGGCCGGAAAGAGATTGAGCAGGAGAGAATAACAACTTTGGTTGGCAGACTGCATTTAGTTTTCAAAAGTTATCACCTAACTCACAGTGCTGTTGTCAGACAAAGCTGGATTCTTTTGCAGCTTGTCCAGCTGTCAGAAGTCCAATTTAAATACCTCTGCAGTTAGACACATTGGCTGCCTGCATTTCTTGCCTGTTACCTGCTGTTGCTAAAATACACTGTCCATTTTTTAAAAAATACTTCAGCTCAATGGAGAATTACCCTAACAAACAGACAGCAGCACCGGGGTTCATCTCAGTGTCCTTGTACCACTATATGTACTGAAGGCATCTCTCCTGTCAGCAAGATAGACAGGGCTGAGAGGAGAGGTTCATGTAATACTGGGGGTTAAAAGCAATGGGCATAAACTTTCTAGAGTGAAGAGATTTCCCCCACACACATCTTCACAGCACTCATTGTTATGGGTCTTGTTAAGATTTTAGTGATTTATAACATTTTGAAGAGTCATTAAATTGTTCTGCCTTCTTAGATATCAATGGCAGTACAGGAAGGTGATTGATTTTGCTCTTCCCCACATCAAGGACTTTCCTTACTTGACAGGCGGCTTTCTGTGACACATACCAGTCATCTCTCAAGCTGCAAACGCTTTTTACCTTCATCTTTCTGACTGCATAGACCACCGACTGACAATGCCTCAGTTACTACAGAGGCTGGCAGACATTGCTGAGAAACAAGCCACCGCTCCACTAACGTTATGTAATCTCTATAATTTGTGCAGAAGGGATGGATGAGTCAATCAAATTAGAACAGGTAGCTGCGACAGTAGCAGAGGGGTTTACAGTGTGTTAGTTCTCTCAGCAAAATCAGTGTAAAGGCTGAAGGGATGTGTCTGGATCTGATAGGACTCTGTGGCGGAAAATAATGCATTCATTGCAATAACCCATGTTAGAATCTAATCAAGGGATGTTATTACATTATAATATGGTTAGTGGTGGTACTACAAATAGCATCAGGATATAGTTTAGTAGACTCATAAGCCAATAAAACCTAATGAAACATGGCACCACTCTGCAGTTACTCCCATATATTTCTACATAAATGATCCTACGATCTGCTAACAAGCATACTGTACTGGTTCACTTGGAACAAGAGGTTTTTCACCTTAAGGGGTAAACAATAAAAAACAAACCAGGCAAAACTGAAATCTCCATTTGGATAAACGCAGGGTTTTTTGCAAGCCAGGCAGTAAATATTGAGAGAGAATTTGGCCCACCAACTTACTCACCCATCTGTCAATGCTGAAAACAAAAAGTCATGTTCCGAGCCAGCTGATGGAAACTTTGTTGCTGTTGACAGATTTTTGCTAGTCTAATGGTGTCGCACAACCTGCTTTTTTTCACTATTGGAATCAATAAAGTGTTGCTGTCAGGGCCTAATTCAAAGCCTTGTTGTGTTAGAAGCCAAATGCATGAATCCAGCTAGCCTAGTATGTTACAACTGGGAGAAAAACAGCCAGTAAAACATTAAACCAACTGCCTACTGCACCAGTGGATAGATTTAGACAGGTGCTATCCCTAAAGACATGAAATACATTAAACAGAAATGAAGAGAAGTAAACTTCCTAACAATGAACCTTGCTAGGCTAAACTCCATGACAGGAATTCATGTATGAAATGGATTAGAGGGTAAACATAGCGGAGACACAATGCAATTATGCATTTGCAGCCAGTGCAGTGCTATATTCCTTAATACCTATAATATAATTTAAGTGTACTGTTGGCAGGTCTGGGACTGCAGAGCAGAAGACAGATATGGGCCCTGAGGTGAGGAATTTGGACAATTTATGCCAGACATTCTACAGACATGGCTTTGCCATCACAATCAGGGATTGATCCTTCATTTTCCCCATCTCTGGAGTGAATTCGCAATCTGATTTCTAAATTCAATGAAACTCTACACAAAGACTGTTAGGGCCCATTTTGAAGATGCCTCTCCTCTATGCTCTTTTATGATCCCTCCAGATGTTTGCTTTGGATCGCGTTGTCAGGATGAACGTTTTACGGATATACCCGAAAGTAGGCGTACCACTCCTAACAAAAATGTCAAATTGAGCAGGGGCAGAAACTTCTTATGCTAGATAAGCACAGAATATGGTTAATGAGTAGGTAGTGTAAAGGATGTGGAGGGAAGTGACATCTCATATCTCATCCTGTAGGCTTGGAGTCGTGAATAGAGTTGTGATACCCTTACAGAGCATCAACATGATGAGTTCACTACGTAAAATAAGTGGATACATTCTTCAGACTCAATTCCAAATGAATTAATCGCAGGTGTAAATGTGTTGATAGGTGAATAAAGGCATGTCCATTTACTATTCGCCCTACCAATTAGTTTACAATATCAGTCTAAACACATATTCCCAATTGTTCACTTGCCCTGCTTCAATGATCTACAGCAAACTGACCATAAACAACTAACTACAGCTCATTCAGGAATGCAATACCAACCTGGTCAATAACGCTGTAATTGTTCTCTGAAATCCAAGCATAAAGCCTAGAGGTACACAAACAATAAGAAAAAAAATATGTTTTAACTGCTACCCATTCTTTTTATTCCTTCTTGAATTATGTCCCAAGCGGTTAGGATTGAATTAGTCTATTGGAGGTTCTGCCCCTCCCTTAATTTGACTTAGACTTGAGTGTCAGTTTACTTGAACATAATTCCTTAATGGAAATGCAGCAATACCTAAATACTCTAGTAATGATGCACTGATATGAAAGATACAATAGCTCTTTATGTTTCTCCTCACCACCAATGTGTTGTGGAAACATGGCGTACAATACTACATACAGTGAATGAATGTAATTGGAGGGCATGTAAATGAGCAGGCCTTCTGAGCACCATCCCCTCACAGAGAGCCACAGCTCCATCAAGATCAGAGCTTCAGACCTCCCATACCTAGCAACCACACGGAGACCAGCTGCCAGCAGCCAACATCAGTCAGGAAATTACATCTTCAAGCATAGCCCAGCTTTCAGGTCCCCTATTTCAGATGTAAGAATAGTACAGGGTAAGTACTCTGGACAGTTAACAGCTTTCCTTAGGAATTTATTGACTGATTTATAGTGTTTAATTCATGCCACTTCCTACCCAGCTGTCTTTGTTTAGCCTGCAGGCATGTCTAGGGGTGACGCACACAGTTCATATTCACTGATATAAAAAGCTGGACTCAAAGAACTTAGGGCCAATTATCTTTTTAAAGGTCCAAAGCTGCAACCATCTGGTCAACAGCTTCCTCTCTACTGCTCGTCCCAGCAGCCACCTCACCTGGCTGCTGTTTCAACATCATACAAGAATGAGACTATCGAATAACAACACAGGGAGATTAGTTGTAGTTCGTTGGTGGTCGTTACCAGCCGTAACAGAGGAACTTGACTTCCAATGGTTAATGGCTTTCCTTTCCAGCAGACGCTGATGAGCCATGGCAGTGCTTAGCTTCCACTATCAGATAACAAAGATACAATAAGAGCTGGGGAACCTGACTAATTTACACTACTGATGAACCATATTCATATTGATCTACTGTCTCTGCTCCCACAGAAACACCACTCGGATAAGGAGCTAGAATATTTAACAGTTTAACATATATTTATGTACAGTACCAGTCAAAAGTTTGGACACACCTACTCATTCAAGGTTTTTCATTATTTTTACAATGTTCTACATTGTAGAATTATAGTGATGACATCAAAACTATGAAATAACACATACAGTGAGGGAAAAAAGTGTTTAATCCCCTGCTGATTTTGTATGTTTTCCCACTGACAAAGAAATGATCAGTCTATAATTTTAATGATATGTCTATTTGAAACATGAGAGACAGAATAACAACAAAAAAATCCAGAAAAACGCATGTCAAAAATGTTATAAATTGATTTGCATTTTAATGAGGGAAATAAGTATCGCAGTGCTAGCTGTGCCATTAGAGATCCTGGTTCGAATCCAGGCTCTGTCGTAGCCGGCCGCGACCGGGAGATCAATGGGGCGGCGCACAATTGGCCCAGCGTCGTCCAGGGTAGGGGAGGGAATGGCCGGCAGGGGATGTAGCTCAGTTGGTAGAGCATGGTGTTTGCAACACCAGGGTTGTGGGTTCGATTCCCATGGGGGGCCAGTATAAAAAATAATGTATGCACTCACTAACTGTAAGTCGCCCTGGATAAGAGCGTCTGCTAAATGACTGTAAATGTAAAATGTAAAAAAGTATTTGACCCCCTCTCAATCAGAATGATTTCTGGCTCCCAGGTGTCTTTTATACAGGTAACGAGCTGAGATTAGGAGTGCTCCTAATCTCAGCTTGTTACCTGTATAAAAGACACCTGTCCACAGAAGCAATCAATCAATCAGATTCCAAACTCTCCACCATGGCCAAGACCAAAGAGCTCTCCAAGGATGTCAGGGACAAGATTGTAGACCTACACAAGGCTGGAATGGGCTACAAGACCATCGCCAAGCAGCTTGGTGAGAAGGTGACAACAGTTGGTGCGATTATTCCCAAATGGAAGAAACATAAAAGAACTGTCAATCTCCCTCGGCCTGGGGCTCCATGCAAGATCTCACCTCATGGAGTTGCAAGGATCATGAGAACGGTGAGGAATCAGCCCAGAACTACACGGGATGATCTTGTCAATGATCTCAAGGCAGCTGGGACCATAGTCACCAATAAAACAATTGGTAACACACTACGCCGTGAAGGACTGAAATGCTGCAGCGCCCGCAAGGTCCCCCTGCTCAAGAAAGCACATATACAGGCCCGTCTGAAGATTGCCAATGAACATCTAAATGATTCAAAGGAGAACTGGGTGAAAGTGTTGTGGTCAGATGAGACCAAAATCGAGCTCTTTGGCATCAACTCAACTCGCTGTGTTTGGAGGAGGAGGAATGCTGCCTATGACCCCAAGAACACCATCCCCACCATCAAACATGGGGTGGAAACATTATGCTTTGGGGGTGTTTTTCTGCTAAGGGGATAGGACAACTTCACCGCATCAAAGGGACGATGGACGGGGTTATGTACCGTCAAATCTTGGGTGAGAACCTCCTTCCCTCAGCCAGCGCATGGAAAATGGGTCGTGGATGGGTATTCCAGCATGACAATGACCCGAAACACAAGGCCAAGGCAACAAAGGAGTGGCTCAAGAAGAAGCACATTAAGGTCCTGGAGTGGCCTAGCCAGTGTCCAGACCTTAATCCCATAGAAAATCTGTGGAGGGAGCTGAAGGTTCGAGTTGTCAAACGTCAGCCTCGAAACCTTAATGACTTGGAGAAGATCTGCAAAGAGGAGTGGGACAAAATCCCTCCTGAGATGTGTGCAAACCTGATGGCCAACTACAAGAAACATCTGACCTCTGTGATTGCCAACAAGGGTTTTGCCACCAAGTACTAAGTAATGTTTTGCAGAGGGGTCAAATACTTATTTCCCTCATTAAAATGCAAATCAATTTCTAACATTTTTTACATGCGTTTTTCTGGATTTTTTTGTTGTTATTCTGTCTCTCACTGTTCAAATAAACCTACCATTAAAATTATAGACTGATCATGTGTCACGCCCTGACTCTAGGGACTCGTATTTGTTGAGTCAGTATGTGTATTTTCTGTGTCGTGTTGTGCTATGTTGATTGTCTATGTTTAGATCTAGAATGTGTAGATCTATGTTGGCCGCTGTGGTTCCCAATCAGAGGCAGCTGTAGCTCGTTGTCTCTGATTGGGGACCATACTTAGGTAGCCTATTGGCACTAGTGGGTTGTGGGATCTTGTTCCGTGTTATGGTATGTTTGTGTGCTACCTTGGACTTCACGTATACAGAAGATAGCCCTAATTATTAAAATACCAAGTCCATATTATGGCAAGAACAGCTCAAATAAGCAAATAGAAACGACAGTCCATCATTACTTTAAGGCATGAAGGTCAGTCAATCTAGAACATTTCAAGAACTTTTAAAGTTTCTTCAAGTGCAGTCGCAAAAACCATCAAGCGCTATGATGAAACTGGCTCTCATGAGGACTGCCACAGGAAAGGAAGTCCCAGAGTTACCTCTGCTGCAGAGGATAAGTTCATTAGAGTTAACTGCACCTCAGATTGCAGCCCAAACAAATGCTTCACAGAGTTCTAGTAACAGACACATCTCAACATCAACTGTTCAGAGGAGACTGCGTGAATCAGGCCTTCATGGTCGAATTGCTGCAAAGAAACCACTACTAAAGGACACCAATAAGATGAAAATACTTGCTTGGGCCAAGAAACACGAGCAATGGACATTAGACCAGTGGAAATCTGTCCTTTGGTCTGATGAGTCCAAATTTGAGATTTTTGGTTCCAACCGCTGTGTCTTTGTGAGACGCAGAGTAGGTGGCCAGCATGGCTACCACAGCATTCTGCAGCGATACGCCATCCCATCTGGTTTGCGCTTAGTGGGACTATCATTTGTTTTTCAACAGGACAATGACCAAAAACACACCTCCAGGCTGTGTAAGAGCTATTTGACCAAGAAGGAGAGTGATGGATTGCTGCATCAGATGACCTGGCCTCCACAATCACCCTACCTCAACCCAATTGAGATAGTTTGGGAAGAGTTGGACCGCAGAGTGAAGGAAAAGCAGCCAACAAGTGCTCAGCATATGTGGGAACTCCTTCAAGACTGTTGGAAAAGCATTCCAGGTGAAGCTGGTTAAGAGAATGCCAAGAGTGTGCAAAGCTGTCATCAAGGCAAAGGGTGGCTACTTTGAAGAATCTCAAATATAAAATATATTTTCATTTGTTTAACACTTGTTTGGTTACTACATGATTCCATATGTGTTATTTCATAGTTTTGATGTCTTCACTATTATTCTACAATGTATAAAATAGTAAAAAATAAAGAAAAACCCTTGAATGAGTAGGTGTGTCCAATCTTTTGACTGGTACTGTATATGTTCAAGTACTATAACATATGAAAACGTATGTGTGAAGCTTTTTCAGTGGAACATACCAGCAATGTGACATTAATAGTGATAACTGTATGTAGTATGAAGCCTAATTGATAGGTTTAGCTGTCACAAAAATAGCTTAGTGATAGAGGAAATACACTGTAAACTATACAGCAATTCAATGTGCACATGATGGGGTAATTAATGAAAACTGAATAATAACTGAGAGGATCAAAAGCAGGATAAAAACAGGTCAATAAACCCTACCTTGTGTAATGTTTCATTTCATAATTGACAATTTAGTCAGATACACTTGAACAGCACAATCTCCTCTTAATCCTTGTTCAGTATTTCGTGTGAATTTGCCCCATACTAACATTCATTCTGAAACACAGTTTGAAGCACAAACAAAAGTAAAAATGCAACTGTGGTTATTAAACACTTTTAAAAGCTTTTCATCATGCTTATTTAGCATGGATCAAATGGTTGGGCAACAAATTGTCCCTTTGAAGTAATTTTGAGAGCATTAGTTCTGGGTTGTTTGAGAGTTGCGCTTACAAATCTACTGAGTGATAGGCGATACCATGCATACCCCACAAGATATGCCACCAGAGGTCTCTTCACAGTCCCCAAGTCCAGAACAGACTATGGGAGGCGCACAGTACTACATAGAGCCATGACTACATCGACCTCTATTCCACATCAAGTAACTGATGCAAGTAGTAAAATTAGATTTAAAAAACAGATAAAAAAAACAACTTATGGAACAGCGGGGACAGTGAAGCAACACAAACATAGGCGCAGACACATGCATACACACACACGATAACATACGCACTATACACACACGTACACATGGATTTTGTACCATAGATATGTGGTAGTGGTGGAGTAGGGGCCTGATGGCACACAGTGTGTTGTGAAATCTGTGACTGTATTGTAATGTTTTTAAAATTGTATGAACTGCCTTCCTTTTGCTGGACCCCAGGAAGAGTAGCTGCTGCCTTGGCAGCAGCTAATGGGGATCCATAATAAATACAAATACAAATACTTGAAAGACCCAGTATGATAAATTATGTTCAAATGATCTAATCAAGGCACATGTAGCCTATTGTCTTATAGCCTATAATAATGTAGCCTATTGTTTTGATGCATAATTCCTATGCTATAATATGAATACACATCAAATGGTTTGCGAGATTGTTTACAAGTTCTGACATCAGCCAAGGTCAAGCAGTCAGCTCGAGGTAAAGGGAAGAGCACAGATGATTAAATAAGGTAACTTTACTGACTAGAGGAGACTGTTACCAAAAATACAGCTGTTTCTTCAGAGCATTAACAAAACACTAACTGCTGCTGCTAAAAGCGGCCTAGTGGAAAAGGATGCATTCCTACTGCAGCTTTGAGACACCACAGCTGTGTCAGGAGCGAGTAACCCTGGCCTGCAGTAGGTAGGCTACACAGGACAGGAGAAGTGTTTGGCTAAATGCAGCCTGTCAGGGGGGTTGGGAAAGGTCATCTCCACCTCTGTGTGCATGAGAGCTCATTGATCACAGGGATATCTGTGGGTGAGGCTGGCCAAGGTATCAGTGCTTCAGAACATCTCCAGAGTGGGCTTTCAGACACAGCTGTCCTGTGATCTCTGCTGAAATCTCCCACTTCAAACACCACTCACTGTACAGAACAGGTACACGGTGTCTGTGGAGCCTATCACCAACATTATTCATCAGAACATACGAAAACTTTTGAGTAAACTAACAGTAACACATAGGCAGACATTTTCACTACAACCAAATATACATGCAAATATTTCATTTTCAAGTGCTAAAAGAGGACTAAAACCCTCTTAGAAAGGAGGTGGCTTATCATTTTCTATAAAAGTACAGCAGTCTGCTAACCATGCGATGAGAGCAGACCTATAGCTAGGTCTCTAGCCAGGAGAACTGTGAGCTGTAATTAACAGACTCCAGGGGGGTGGCTTCGCCCACCATGACTCGGCTGAGTCTCTCTAACAGGGGCCCGGTTATAAGACATGTACAGCCATCTGCACATGCTTATGGGGGGAGCTGAACAAGACTTGGAATGTCATGTGACCTATCATGCTAGGGTGATTTATCATAGATACCAGCTGGTGGATGGTGTTGAGATTGTCACCACCACCTACTACCAGTTAAGTGACAGTGAGTCACTGTAGGCTAAAGGTCGCGTTTTGAATCATACAAGACACATCCTCATGAGTGGTGAAACAAGAGGCATATACTAGGCTACTTGTCCATCACCTCACCTGACATCAGCCACTGAATGTGATAATGTTACACAGAATACAGTATGTTGGATAGCATCACTTCCACTACATTTGAGTCATTGATGACTACATTATCAGTTGCAATCCATCTAATTCCACAATAATCCTACATGACTCTAGCCGACTAAACTCCAAGATTTACGATGGGGTTGAGCTGCGACTAGTGTGAGCGGACTGGAGCTCCGACGTCACATAAAATGAAGTTTTTATCAAAAACGACTGATCTCAGCACCAAAAAGAATAGCCCACAATTACACAGAACAATGTAGTGTGTAATTGCGGGCTATTCTTTGGGTGCTGAAATCAGTAGTTTTTTATATGAACTACATGTTATGTGACGTCGGAGCTCCAGTCCGCCCACACTAGTCGCTGGTGAACTAAATCGTAAATCGTAGAGTTGAGTTTCATCGGCTAACTCAAGGCTTTAGACATTTCTAACTTCCCGACTGTATAACGGAACCATTCACAAACACACCCCATCCCCGCCATATCACCATGCTTCCCTGGCATCTGTCCCCGGTGGTACAGCTGGTAAGAAACCACTTATGCGTGCAGTCAGTGAGCACCGGTAGGAGCAGATGTGTGAGATCGACCCTTTTGCTCCAAATGATCATATTCCCTGGGGAATGATCCGCTCTCTGAATTGTGGATTCGGTCGTACTACTGGGCAAGGGTGTTACTGGCCATCTTAACCATACAGTTATTGATTTAGGGCGGAAGAGTTGACTTAGCAGTGCATGTCCGCAGTTTGCTACTGTACCGGGAAGTAGCCATATTTTACCCTCATCGCATCTCCCCATAAAGAAAGCCATTACGCATGAAATCATTAATATCATAAACTCACCAATTGCATGCCACAGAAAAAGGCCAGGGTGCATCGGCCACTGCAACAACCCATTGTGTACTGTCCAATTGGGATCTCCGCTCCACGTGGGTCGCTGTAACTCCCAAATCCCCGAATATCTCCGCTGGTCGCCCGGGCAGTACCAATGACGCGACCACACTGTACAGCGGCGTGCGTTTCAAGCAAAAATAGATGAAGACAATTATGATTGGTCCAACAATTTGATAATATATATGATGTCTCAACAAATAGTGGATAAGTTTGAATTAGGCCTATGGGTCCAGCTGTTCTGAAAGTCGGTCAGCTCTTAATTAGCAGCATTAGGCCTACTATCTCGTTATTATACGTCTGAGCAGTCCAGGGATAAACCATGAACTAGAATTAAAGCCTCTGAAAATGTTCTACGAAAAAATCCAATCAAACATGGTCCAGAATAAAGTGCCAGTGGGCACTAGCCAAAATAGTATCCTATCCAGAACACAGTGGCCACTTGAAGAAATTAACTGTGTCAGGCTATTTCTGAAAGGGTCCTTTGCTGAGAAACAAAGCAAGCCAGTGTTCTTTAAGCCGATGGGGTTCTTCTCATCGCTCCTCCCTCCACGGTCGGGCTGTTCGGGTCCCAGTGTGCAACTGAGCTAAACAGCGCGCACCCTTTACTTTTCACACAGAAAGGCTATGGACAATGTAGAATTCAAAGCGGTCCGCCGTTATTTTCCCTGCTTTAGACTCTCTCATAGGAGGCATGCCACGAACATGAGAATTTCAGTTCTTGTCCATAATCGGTGGTGCTGAACAGAGTCCCAGTATCCTCCTCAGCAGCACTGTGCATCCTCAGTCGCCCGGATTTCATAACCGCTGATTGTCCCTTGTTGGACATGTAACATTGTTCACTTACACACAGAGCATCCCGGTCATATACTGTAGATATTGTCGGTAGGACAGACAGTCCAGTAAAAAGAGGGACAAAAGAGAGACGCGGTTCACCTTGCGCGGTCGCCAGCCCCACCATCTGACGCTCCAGATTGAATGAACCGCACGCAGTGTTATACACCGCAGGGAAGCGGCTAGGTTCCTTTGAGCCGGAGATGAGCTATAGAGCGCAGCTGAGGACCTGGCCATCACTGAAAACACTGGATTAGCCCTCCGTTCCGATTCGCACTGGGCGTCAATGTCAGGGAGTTGAGATTATTGAACTAATGATAATTTCATCCAGAACAACACCTAAATTAAATGAAAGTAAAAAAAGGTTAGCCTATTGATGTAGCCAAATAAATGGCATATGTATGTACCAGCCTACATGTGATAATAGGGCAATACTAATAGGCCTTTAATTAATTTTAGTGGACACTTTCATCCAAAGCCATGCACATGCTGTTCCAAGTCCAACCATAGCCACTGGAAGTAAGGGTGCTGAGGTTGCTTCAGCACCCCCTGATAAATGGACATTTGTGAATTAGGCCTTTATTACTCCTGTATTAGTGGAGAAAAATACTCCTCTGCACTCCCCCACCCCCACCCCCCATCTTCCTGAGGCCATGAGTCCAACCATCATGTTCTAACCAACTGAGCAATCACATATGACTCCAAAGTGGCCTCTGAAATTAACATGCACAAAGGGGTACATTGTAGAGCAATTGCCTGTCCTTCCCTCATGTTATGTACTCCCCCTCATGTATCTTGATTGGCAAGGACAGTTATTCTGCCATTCTCTCTCGCTTTCTCTCTCTCCCTCTCTGGTACACACATACGCACACACGCACACACACACACACACACACACATACACACGCATGCACACACGCACACACACAGCAGTAGCAGTGTTCATTACATGGCCTAATTATTGTGGTAATCTTGAGTGACAGTATCATGCATTTACTGTCTGATATCCTGGGGGTAATGACTAGTGGCATCCATGCATCCTCCTTGGAATTATTTTAAAAAGTGAAATGGAAGACTTGCATAGCTCCTCCATTGTAATCTCATAATCGTTTTCCTTAAATAAACTATGAAACTGATACATACAGAGATATAGAGAAGGTTGGAAATGTTTTTATCTGTCTTGGCCAGATGCTTGTTGGTTCTACTCTTGGGATATGTCACTGAATTGCTGTAACATTTTAAATTTTAAGCTGGATATTTGTCATAAACAATTTGAGGCAACTGTATAGGAAAGTGGTGTAGGGTATACAAAGCGGCCAATAAAAATGGAGATAGCTGAGTTAGGATGGGCTTATCTTTTTGGTCGGCCCATAGTGATTTCTATAAAGTTTTGTATACTCTATTTGTGGATATTCAATAACCCAGAAACCAGCCCACAATGTCTGACTTAACACCTATGTGATAAGTAATTCACCATATTTCCTTGTTGAAGATAGCTAGCTGTTACATCAAAATGTATAATAAACATGCGCTATCTCATTATCCTCAATGCCCTTTCTATGTTTCGGATCATCATATCTTGTTCGGCAAGTCTAATGAAGCAGTCCTGTGCCTGTCCTCAGAGCTGTTAATGGCTACATTAACTGGCAGTAAAGCATGTGAATGTCCACCTCTGTAAAGCCTCACTAAGCTCAGACGGCATTGATTGAACTTTTTGGCTTTTACTTAATTTAGAGGTACGATAAAGCTATCTCCTTTTAAACATTGAGTTTTCACCTTCAGTGAACTTGAGATTCAAGGAGAGTGGCACAGCCCCAGCTGTCACTCAGAATGATGTCAGAGTCTATGTGTGGCTACTAGACAATCAGCTGCAGTGTTGCTGGATTCAGGCTCCACCTGGTCAAATGACTGATTTGATTATTTCAGTGTCTTAGAGAGAATACATGCACATCAGTGGTGGCTGGTGGGAGGAGCTATAGGAGGACAGGCTCATTGTATTGGCTGGAATGGAATCAATGGATCGGAGTCCAACGTGGTTTCCATACATTTGATACAGACGCCTCACAGGTCCTCAACTGGCAGCTTCATTAAATAGTACCAGCAAAACACCAGTCTCAACGTGAACAGTGAAGAGGCGACTCCGGGATGCTGACCTTCTAAGCAGAGTTGCAAAGAAAAAGCCATATCTCAGACTGCCCCATCTTAATCTTTTCTTTTTATTGGCCAGTCTGAGATATGGCTTTTTCATTGCAACTCTGCCTAGAAAGTCAGCATCCCGGAGTCGCCTCTTCACTGTTGACGTTGAGACTGCTGTTTTGCGGGTACTATTTAATGAAGCTGCCAGTTGAGGACCTGTGAGGCGTCTGTTTCTCAAACTAGACACTGTAATGTATTTGTCCTCTTGCTCAGTTGTGCACCGGGGCCTCCCACTCCTCTTTCTATTCTGGTTAGAGCCAGTTTGCGCTGTTCTGTGAAGGGAGTAGTACACAGCGTTGTACGAGATCTTCAGTTTCTTGGCAATTTCTTGCATGGAATAGCCTTCATTTCTCAGAACAAGAATAGACTGACGAGTTTCAGAAGAAAGTTATTTGTTTCTGGTCATTTTGATCCTGTAATCGAACCCACAATTGCTGATGCTCCAGATACGCAACTAGTCTCAAGAAGGCCAGTTTTATTGCTTCTTTAATCAGCACAACAGTTTTCAGCTGTGCTAACATAATTGCAAAAGGGTTTTCTAATGATCAATTAGCCTTTTAAAATGATAAACTTGGATTAGCAAACACAACGTGCCATTGGAACACAGGACTGATGGTTGCTGATAATGGGCCTCTGTATGCCTTTGTAGATATTACATTAAAAATCAGCCGTTTCCAGCTACAATAGCCATTTACAACATTAACAATGTCTACACTGTATTTCTGATCTATTTTATTTTATTTTAATGGACAAAAAAATTGCTTTTCTTTCGAAAACAAGAACATTTCTAAGTGACCCCAAACTTTTGAACGGTAGTGTATGTTTTGTCCTCTGTTTCATGTTTTGCAAAGAGAGATATACAGTGGGGAGAACAAGTATTTGATACACTGCCGATTTTGCAGGTTTTCCTACTTACAAAGCATGTAGAGGTCTGTAATTTTTATCATAGGTACACTTCAACTGTGAGAGACGGAATCTAAAACAAAAATCCAGAAAATCACATTGTATGATTTTTAAGTAATTAATTTGCATTTTATTGCATGACATAAGTATTTGATCACCTACCAACCAGTAAGAATTTCGGCTCTCACAGACCTGTTAGTTTTTCTTTAAGAAGCCCTCCTGTTCTCCACTCATTACCTTTATTAACTGCACCTGTTTGAACTCGTTACCTGTATAAAAGACACCTGTCCACACACTCAATCAAACAGACTCCAACCTCTCCACAATGGCCAAGACCAGAGAGCTGTGTAAGGACATCAGGGATAAAATTGTAGACCTGCACAAGGCTGGGATGGGCTACAGGACAATAGGCAAGCAGCTTGGTGAGAAGGCAACAACTGTTGGCGCAATTATTAGAAAATGAAAGAAGTTCAAGATGACTGTCAATCACCCTCGGTCTGGGGCTCCATGCAAGATCTCACCTCGTGGGGCATCAATGATCATGAGGAAGGTGAGGGATCAGCCCAGAACTACACGGCAGGACCTGGTCAATGACCTGAAGAGAGCTGGGACCACAGTCTCAAAGAAAACCATTAGTAACACACTACGCCGTCATGGATTAAAATCCTGCAGTGCACGCAAGGTCCCCCTGCTCAAGCCAGCGCATGTCCAGGCCCGTCTGAAGTTTGCCAATGACCATCTGGATGATCCAGAGGAGGAATGGGAGAAGGTCATGTGGTCTGATGAGACAAAAATAGAGCTTTTTGGTCTAAACTCCACTCGCCGAGTTTGGAGGAAGAAGAAGGATGAGTACAACCCCAAGAACACCATCCCAATCGTGAAGCATGGAGGTGGAAACATCATTCTTTGGGGAGGGGACATGATGACTGCACCGTATTGAGGGGAGGATGGATGGGGCCATGTATCGCGAGATCTTGGCCAGCAACCTCCTTTCCTCAGTAAGAGCATTGAAGATGGGTCATGGCTGGGTCTTCCAGCATGACAACGACCCGAAACACACAGCCAGGGCAACTAAGGAGTGGCTCCGTAAGAAGCATCTCAAGGTCCTGGAGTGGCCTAGCCAGTCTCCAGACCTGAACACAATAGAAAATCTTTGGAGGGAGCTGAAAGTCCGTATTGCCCAGCGACAGCCCCGAAACCTGAAGGATCTGGAGAAGGTCTGTATGGAGGAGTGGGCCAAAATACCTGCTGCAGTGTGTGCAAACCTGGTCAAGACCTACAGGAAACATATGATCTCTGTAATTGCAAACAAAGGTTTCTGTACCAAATATTAAGTTCTGTTTTTCTGATGTATCAAATACTTATGTTATGCAATAAAATGCAAATTAATTACTTAAAAATCATACAATGTGATTTTCTGAATTACAGACCTCTACATGCTTTGTAAGTAGGAAAACCTGCAAAATTGGCAGTGTATCAAATACTTGTCCTCCCCACTGTACGTCTTAAACGCCCTGAAGGCATCATACAATACAAATAAAAAATGTTAATGAAACCAAATCTAAATTTTCAATTTCCCATTGAATCCATTGCATTAAAATCTATATATTGTCATGGGCAAAAATGCTGTTTATTTCACTGTTTTTATTTATGACTGTGGATATTTGAGGTTTGTGGAATAATCTCCTGTGTTTTTTAATGGCCGAGGCTGTGGCCCCACCACGTCCCGCCCTGTTTCCTGCCTGGATCCCTTTTCCCCAGACCTGAAGATCCGAATCACGTTCTGCGTTTCTTTACCTCTACTTTACGCAAAAACGTTTGTGGTCACCCTCCCTTCACATTTCTCACTGTCAATTGTGAATGATAATTCTTAAAGCATCTGCATTCCAACCATTTGATCTTAATCAATTGCATGGGGATATGCATTTATATCTTCTTTGAGTTATACAGTGTTGTTTCGAAGTAGCCTACTGTGTTGTTTAGAATTATGTACAGTGAGTGAATTTTAGAGCAGATGGTGCTAACAAACTGTAGCATAGCCTACCTGTGTTTAGTTTCAATCAAAGCACATATTTGCCTAGTGGCATGCGCTGTTGAGTTTTCTCAACATGAGAGAAAAATGTGACCATTCGAACAATCATCTAGAAATTAGGTGGTGTTTTTCGTCTTACAGTAACGTTATAATATGCTATTATATTTGATTATGTTACGTGATTCAGCTTTGATCTAACTTATTAAATGAGCACCATTGTCACGCCCTGACTCAGGGGACGCTTATATGTTGAGTCAGGGTGTGTATATTCCTTGTTGTGCTTTTTCTATGTTGTCGATCTAGTATGTGTGGATCTATGTTGGCCGGTGTGGTTCCCAATCAGAGGCAGCTGTCGCTCGTTGTCTCTGATTGGGGACCATACTTAGGCAGCCTATTGGCACTGTCTAGTTGTGGGATCTTGTTCCAGTTAAGGTATGTTGTGTGTGCTACCTTGGACTTCACGTTTCGTTTCCTTTGTTGTTTTGTCGTGTGTTTATATAGTTAAAATAAACATGTACGCATATCACGCTGCGCCTTGGTCTGACCCGTCATTCAACGAACGTGACAGAAGATCCCACCAAACAAGGATCAAGCAGCGTGCCAAGGAGAAGCAGAGAGGATGGACTTGGCGGGAGATAAGAGAGGATATGGCAAGGCAGATGGAGGCCCTGAAAGGGATCAGACCCGAGAGGCAACCCCAATAAAAAATTTTTGGGGGGGCACACGGTGTGGACGACGAGGCAGCAGGAGGCCGTGAAAAGGCGGATCTGCAGGTTAGGAGAGGAGGCCACCATGTTACGGGGGATGTTGGCTCAGAGGGAGCAGGAGTTATTCGGTCAGAGGGAGGCGCTACAGGAGGCTAAAAGGGAGACGGAAAAAGTAGAGGCACAGCGAGAGGAGCTGGATAGGCAGCAGAAGGAGCGGGGGTTAATAAAGGAACCCAGTCCTGCTCCTCGCACCAAGAAAGTGGTGCGTGTCGCCAGTCCGGTCCGGCCCATTCCTGCTCCCCGCACCAAGCCAGTGGTGCGCGTCGCCAGCCCGGCCCGGCCTGTTCCTGCTCCTCGCACCAAGCCAGTGGTGCGCGTCGCCAGCCCGGCCCGGCCTGTTCCTGCTCCTCGCACCAAGCCAGTGGTGCGCGTCGCCAGCCCGGCCCGGCCTGTTCCTGCTCAACGCACCAAGCCAGTGGTGCGCGTCGCCAGCCCGGCCCGGCCTGTTCCTGCTCTTCGCACCAAGCCAGTGGTGCGCGTCGCCAGCCCGGCCCAGCCTGTTCCTGCTCCTCGCACCAAGCCAGAAGGTGCGCGTCGCCAGTCCGGCCCGGCCCATTCCTGTCCCTCGCACCAAGCCAGTGGTGCCTGTTCCTAGTCCGGTTCGGCCCGTGCCTGCTCCTCGCACCAGACCAGTGGTGCGTTTGTCCAGTCCGGCATGGCCCGTGCCCGTTCCACCGGTGCTCCACTCCGGAGCCAGAGCAGTCCGCTCCACCGGTGCCTGATCCAGCTTCGGTCAGCTGTTCCACTCCGGAGCCAGAGCAGTCCGCTCCACCGGTGCCCAGTCCAGCTCCGGTCAGCAGCTCTAGTCCAGACCATGACGTCAGCCCCTCTCCAGGTTCGGGGTCTCCCACACCAGGGTCCAGACAGGGCCTGGCGTATCGTGGGAGGAAGGAGAGGGGAAGCAGCGTGCCGAGGTCCAGACCAGACCAGGGGCGCAACAGGGATGCGGAGAGTGAGAGGTCGTCACACCCCGAGCCGGATCCGCCTCCGAGGCGGAATGCCCACCCGGCCCCTACCCTGTTATGTTTATGTTGTGCGGTCGGAGTCCGCACCTTTGGGGGGGGGGGGGGGTACTGTCACGCCCTGCCTCAGGGGACGCTTATATGTTGAGTCAGGGTGTGTATATTCCTTGTGCTTTTTCTATGTTGTCAATCTAGTATGTGTGGATCTATGTTGGCCGGTGTGGTTCCCAATCAGAGGCAGCTGTCGCTCGTTGTCTCTGATTGGGGACCATACTTAGGCAGCCTATTGGCACTGTCTAGTTGTGGGATCTTGTTAAGGTATGTTGTGTGTGCTACCTTGGACTTCACGTTTCGTTTCCTTTGTTGTTTTGTCGTGTGTTCATATAGTTAAAATAAACATGTACGCATATCACGATGCGCCTTGGTCTGACCCGTCATTCAACGACCGTGACAACCATTTGCCAGAGTAGCCAGTTCTCTACGAGTACAGCAGCAGAGACTGTGCGTAAAGTAGTGAATCTCGCACATGCGCTTCGGGACCTTTAGCTGTTGGAAAAAAAGTCCAGAAAAGTCAGATCTGGAGCCACTCCGTTTTTTAATAGCCTGAAATGGCGCTAAAGTGCAGTTTGTATTAGGTATTGCTTAATTATTTTAATTCTGCTTTGGTATTCTAGTGCAAACCGTTTAAGCATTAGAAATTAACAAGGATTGGGCATCTGAAAGTACAGAGAGATTTATCCTCACAAATGTAATGAAGTGCTGCAAAGCACTAAACACATGCTCTCCTCCCTCTTTCATGCATTCAACGTTGGGCTCTTTCAGATTCCCACTCCTGGGTTATTTTTTGTCAAAATGATTGCGAAAAAGTAAACTTGAAGGAAAACTTTTAATCACCTGATTATGGGAAGTAGCCTATTGTAAGGGTTGGTGTGAGGTGTGACCCAGGTGCGGTGCAGGATAGACAGTAGGCAGTAGGCAGAGATGATTAGTCCAGACTGTGAGTAAGGAGGTGCCTAAGGTTGTCGGAGGATGACACCTAGTGGGTCGCTCCGGAACTGTGACCCCCTCCTGTAACAGCCTATTGTTTTTCATAAGGGCCCATATTCTAGGGAAGGCTTACCAGCACACATTACGCTATGGTAAAACAAACATGGATTACTAACCCATATTATACCAAAATCTTTTACCATAACTAATAGAAAGAGAGAATGGTTGGACCACAATTTATGAGCCCAGAATAGGGTGGTGGGCTACCCATATTTTATTTTATTTCCATCCATTCCATTTTTACACACACATCAAGATAAAAACTAAATGATTTAGAGAGTTAATAACTGTGGGGTTTGGGAAATGTAGGAAACTCCTGTGTAGGCTATATGGGTGACCTATATTGGCTTCATGCATGGAGTTGGTATTTGTCAAACAGTGGGATAATAATGCTATACTGTGCCTACCTGTGAGTCTATTAGGAGCAACTCTGTGGGCTGATTATAGAAGCTCACATAATGAACCAATTAAATTCACTAACAATGCCTTCGGTAGAGCGGGGCAATAATTCATATTTTAATAAGAACGTGCCTGAGACAGGTGGCATCGGGGGCCCAGTGCCCCCTTGTGGTTTGGGTATATACACATTAGGAACACCTTCCTAATATTGTGTTTGCCCTCAGAACGGCCTCAAATCGTCGGGCATGGACTCAACAAGATGTTGAAAGCGTTCCATAGGGATGATGGCCGAACATCTCATTCCAAAATCATGGGCCTTAATATGGAGTTGGTCCCCCCTTTGCTGCTATAACAGCCTCCACTCTTCTGGGAAGGCTTTCCACTAGATGTTGGAACATTGCTGCGGGGACTTGCTTCCATTAAGCCACAAGGGCATTAGTGAGGTCGGGCACTGATGTTGGGCGATTAGGCCTGGCTCGCGGTCGGCGTTCAAATTCATCCCAAAGGTGTTCGATGGGGTTCAGGTCAGGGCTCTGTGCAGGCCAGTCAAGTTCTTCCACCCTGATCTCGACAAACCATTTCTGTATGGACCTCGCTTTGTGCACGGGGGCATTGTCATGCTGAAACAGGAAAGGGCCTTCCCCAAACTGTTGCAACAAAGTTGGAACCACAGAATCATCTAGAATGTAATTGTATGCTGTAGCATTAAGAGTTCCCTTCACTGGAACTAAGGAGACTGAACCATAAAAAACAGCCCCAGACCATTTTCCTCTTCCACCAAAGTGTACAGTTGGCACAACGCATTCGGGCAGGTAGCGTCCTCCTGATATCTGCCAAACCCAGATTTGTTTGTTGGACTGCCAGATGGTGAAGCGTGATTCATCACTCCAGAGAGTGCGTTTCCACCGCTCCAGAGTCCAATGGCGCCGAGCTTTACACAACTCCAGCCGATGCTTGGCATTGCGCATGGTGATCTTAGGCTTGTGTGCGGCTGCTCAGCCATGGAAACCCATTTCATGAAGCTCCCGATGAACAGTTATTGTGCTGGCATTGTTTCCAGAGGCAGTTTGGAACTCGGTAGTGAGTGTTGCAACCAAGGACAGACGATTTTTACGCGCTATGTGCTTCAGCACTCGGCGGTCCCATTCTGTTAGCTTGTGTGGCCTACCACTTTGCGGCTGAGCCATTGTTGATCCTAGATGTTTCCACTTCACAACAGCACTTACAGTTGACCGGACAGCTCTAGCAGGGCAGAAATTTGACAAACTGACTTGTTGGAAAGTTGGCTGTGTGCTCGATTTTATACACCTGTCAGCAACGGGTGAGGCTGAAATAGACTAATTCAGTCATTTGAAGGTGTGTCCACATACTTTTGGTGTATCGTTCTTCCCAGTTTCACTTTGAACCGTTGCTGTTATGAGGATACCTTGTAGCCTACTGCCACCACATCACCGCTGGTATGCAGAGGTTGTGAAATGGGTAAAGTCAAAGACAGTAGCCCTACAGTATGAAGACTGGCAAAAACTGCTTCTCCAATCGAACTCCCCAATCACATTTGTAGGCGATGTCAGGTGCAGGCCGTCAAATCAAAGGCACTCCATCAATATAAAGTAATTTTTTACAAAATTGTAAACATTTCAGTTTGTCATTTTTACGAGGTTGGAGTAATAAATACATAAGACATTGGCTCCAAAAAATGTTTCATTTCTCTCATTGGGCGCGTTCGAGCTGATCATTTTTGTCAAGACGTTGACCATCGTTGGTCACCGCCTTTCAAAGTGTGTTGCATTATGGGGATTTTTTTTTCCTACTTGCGACTACATGTCGACTCCATGAACTTTACAAAAATCATGTGATCAAAGGTCCTGCAGTTTAGTATTCATACCCCTTGACGTATTCAACATTTTGTTGTGCTACAGCCGGAATTCAAAATTGATTAATTGATTTTTCTCTCTCACCCATCTACACACTATACCCCATAATGACAGTGATTTTTAATTTTTTTATGTTTGCAAATGTATTGAAAATGAAATACAGAAATATCTCATTTACATAAGTATTCACACCCCTGAATCAATACATGTTACAATCACCTTTGGCAGCGATTACAGCTGTGAGTCTTTCTGGGTAAATCTCTAAGATCTTTGCACACCTGGATTGTACATTATTTGAAATTATTCTTTTAAAAATTCTTCAAGGTCTGTCAAGTTGGTTGTTGATCATTGCTTGACAGCCATTTTCAAGTCTTGTCATACATTTTCAAGCCGATTTAATGTCAAAACTGTAACTAGGTCACTCAGGAACATTCAATGTCGTCTTGGTAAGCAACTCCAATGTATGTTTGGCCTTGTGTTTTAGGTTATTGTCCTGCTGAAAGGTGAATTTGTCTCCCAGTATCTATTGGAAAGCAGACTGAACCAGGTTTTCCTCTATGACTTTGCTTGTGCTTAGCTGTATTCTGTTTCTTTCTGTCCTAAAAAACTCCCTAGTCCTTGCCAATGACAAGCATACCCATAACATGATGCAGCCACCACAATGCTGGAAAATATGAAGAGTGGTACTCAGTGATGCCCTAAACATAACGAATTGTATTCAGGACATAAAGTTAATTTCTTTGCCACATTTTTAGCAGTTTTACTTTAGTGCCTTATTCTGTACACGCTTCCTTCTTTTCACTCTGTCAATTAGGTAAGTATTGTGGAGTAACTACAATGTTGTTGATCCATCCTCAGTTTTCTCCTATCACAGCCATTCAACTCTGCAACTGTTTTGAAGTCACCATTGGACTCATGGTGAAATTCCTGAGTACTTTCCTTCTTCTCCAGCAACTGAGTTAGGAAGGAGGCCTGTATCTTTGTAGTGACTGGGTGTATTGATACACCATCCACAGTGTAATTAATAACTTCACCATGTGCAAAGGGATATTCAATGTCTGCTTTTTTTTTGGGACCCATCTACCAATAGGTGCCCTTCTTTGCAAGGCATTGGAAAACCTCCCTGGTCTTTGTGGTTGAATCTGTGTTTGAAATTCACTGCTCGACTGTGGGACCTTACAGATAATTGTATGTGTGGAGTACAGAGATGAGGTAGTCATTCAAAAATCATGTTAAACACTATTATTCCACACAGAGTGAGTCTATGCAACTTATTTTGTGACTTGATAAGTACATTATTACTTATTTAGGCTTGCCATAACAAAGGTGTTGAATACTTATTCTCTCAAATCATTTCAGATGTTCATTTGTAATTCATTTCTAAAAATTTCTAAAAACATCATTCCACTTTGACATTATGGGGCATTGTGTGTAGGCCAGTGAAACAAAATCTCAATTTAATCAATTTTAAATGTAGGCTGTAACACAACTAAATGTAGAAAAAGTAAAGTGTCAATAATTTCTGAAGGCACTGTAAGTGGCGACATCAAAGATTTACAGCATGTAGTGCCTTTTGCTTCCCAAAAAACAGAAGGTTGTCTCCCACAATGCTTTGGTTCCGACTTCAATTTGCAGTTGGTGAGGAGCAACTGCAGAAATGTTAAGTCGACTGCAGTCTAAAGTTTATGACCTTTGATCACAATGTTGTTTTAAAGGTCATGCAGTTGACATGTAGTCGCAAAAAAAAAAAAGTCTGACAATTTCTATACCCATAATGCAACACACTTTGGTCAACGTCTTGACAAAAGTGCTCTGCTCAAACGCGCCCTCTCTGTGGTAATGAGTCTTATGGTCCATAACACAGTAATGATAGGTGATAAGCCAACAAAAAGGTTGGCAAAAATATTTAGGAAAATGTGCAAAAATACTGACAAAACAAACAAATAAAAAACACTAAAAGGATCCAAAATCAAAAGGATTAGGCTTAAACAGGCATTCCTGCCAAAATAGGCCATTCGTTTTCAAACATCTCCTCATGGACGTTTCACAACTTTGTTGTAGCCCTGAACTTGCTCACCTGATTTACCTAGGTCGCGTTCCTCTGCTCAGACGTTGTATGCATCAGCCAACGGTTGTGTACCACTTCATCGACTGTGACGTCGGGCACCAGATTGCTATAACATATGATGTGGTTAGCTGATAAGTAAAATACCTATCCAGGCACTGTAAGATCTGGCATGCGTCAGCAACACACCCATGCTGCGTTCATAACCAAGTGGGAGCTAGGAATTTACCATTTGAAGCTGCGTAAACCATCAACTTAAAGTACAGCTATCATGTTTGCAACAAATTATAGTGTTCAAAAACCATATTAATAGATTGCTTTTTATAAATAATGTTTTGTTGTTGCATTTAACTGCCGAAAATGCTTTCATCAAGATAATTTCTTTAGTAGGTGAAGTCAGAGGTCAGCATGTGGGAGAAGTGGGAGCTCAGGATGATACATGAGTTTCCGACCAGTAATTACCAGTTGGAGGGCCGTTCAAGTGGACTTTTCCCAGTCGTATGTGATATGTATATAAATTCCCACTTCCCACTTGGTTAAGTATGCAGCACTTGTCAAGGGCATGATTATAGTTGATAAGTTGAATCAGGTGTGCTAGCTCTGGAATAGTTCAAATACATGGAATGGCTGGGGGTCCTCGAGGAGAGGTTTGAAAACCCCTGGGCTAACTTACCCAAGTACGGGTAACTGCATACTTGGAGTGTGTCTGAAAGTGGGTGTTGCAAAAGAAGTGGAAGGATCAACAGTGATGGGTGTAACATCAGTGGGTGGATCAACATTGACATTTACATTTACGTCATTTAGCAGACGCTCTTATCCAGAGCGACTTACAAATTGGTGCATTCACCTTATAGCCAGTGGGATAACCACTTTACAATGTTTTTTTATTTTTATTGTTTTAGTAAATATTAAATATTTTTTATCTTTTTATTTTAATATTTTTCTAATATTTTTTTATTTTTTTATTTTTTTATTTTTTTTGGGGGGGAGGGGGGTAGAAGGATTACTTTATCCTATCCCAGGTATTCCTTAAAGAGGTGGGGTTTCAAATGTCTCCGGAAGGTGGTGAGTGACTCCGCTGTCCTGGCGTCGTGAGGGAGCTTGTTCCACCATTGTGGTGCCAGAGCAGCGAACAGTTTTGACTGGGCTGAGCGGGAACTGTGCTTCAGCAGAGGTAGGGGAGCCAGCAGGCCAGAGGTGGATGAACGCAATGCCCTCGTTTGGGTGTAGGGACTGATCAGAGCCTGAAGGTACGGAGGTGCCGTTCCCCTCACAGCTCCGTAGGCAAGCACCATGATCTTGTAGCAGATGTGAGCTTCAACTAGAAGCCAGTGTAGTGTGCGGAGGAGCGGGGTGACGTGAGAGAACTTGGGAAGGTTGAACACCAGACGGGCTGCGGCATTCTGGATGAGTTGTAGGGGTTTAATGGCACAGGCAGGGAGCCCAGCCAACAGCGAGTTGCAGTAATCCAGACGGGAGTGCCTGGATTAGGACCTGTGCCGCTTCCTGTGTAAGGCAGGGTCGTACTCTCCGAATGTTGTAGAGCATGAACCTACAGGATCGGGTCACCGCCTTGATGTTAGCGGAGAACAACAGGGTGTTGTCCAGGGTCACGCCAAGGCTCTTCGCACTCTGGGAGGAGGACACAACAGAGTTGTCAACCGTGATGGCGAGATCATGGAACGGGCAGTCCTTCCCCGGGAGGAAGAGCAGCTCCGTCTTGCCAAGGTTCAGCTTGAGGTGGTGATCCGTCATCCATACTGATATGTCTGTCAGACATGCAGAGATGCGATTCGCCACCTGGTTATCAGAAGGGGGAAAGGAGAAGATTAGTTGTGTATCGTCAGCGTAGCAATGATAGGAGAGGCCATGTGAGGATATGACAGAGCCAAGTGACTTGGTGTATAGCGAGAATAGGAGAGGGCCTAGAACTGAGCCCTGGGGACACCAGTGGTGAGAGCACGTGGTGCGGAGACAGCTTCTCGCCACGCCACTTGGTAGGAGCGACCGGTCAGGTAGGACGCAATCAAAGAGTGAGCCGCGCCGGAGATGCCCAGCTCGGAGAGGGTGGAGAGGGAGGATCTGATGGTTCACAGTATCAAAGGCAGCAGACAGGTCTAGAAGGACAAGAGCAGAGGAGAGAGAGTTAGCTTTAGCAGTGCGGAGAGCCTCCGTGACACAGAGAAGAGCAGTCTCAGTTGAATGACCAGTCTTGAAACCTGACTGGTTTGGATCAAGAAGGTCATTCTGAGAGAGATAGCAAGAGAGTTGGCTAAAGACGGCACGCTCAATAGTTTTGGAAAGAAAAGAAAGAAGGGATACTGGTCTGTAGTTGTTGACATCAGAGGGATCGAGTGTTGGTTTTTGAGAAGGGGTGCAACTCTCGCTCTCTTGAAGACGGAAGGGACATAGCCAGCGGTCAAGGATGAGTTGATCAGCGAGGTGAGGTAGGGGAGAAGGTCACCGGAGATGGTCTGGAGAAGAGAGGAGGGGGATAGGGTCAAGCGGGCAGGTTGTTGGGCGGCCTGCAGTCACAAGTCGCAAGATTTTATCTGGAGAGAGGGGGAGAAAGAAGTCAAAGCATAGGGTAGGGCAGTGTGAGCAGGACCAGCAGTGTCATTTGACTTAACAAACGAGGATCGGATGTCGTCAACCTTCTTTTCAAAGTGGTTGACGAAGTCATCCACAGAGAGGGAGGAGGGGGTGGGGGGGGAGGAGGATTCAGCAGGGATTAGAATGTGGCAAAGAGCTTCCTAGGGTTAGATCAACAAAGAGCTTCCTAGGGTTAGATCAACAGCGATGGGTGTAACATCAGTGGGTGGATCAACAGCGATGGGTGTAACATCAGCGCTCCATTATTGGTTAGCTTAATGTTTACATAGCAGGTTAAGAGAACTGACGTAGCAGGTTAGGAGAATTAACATAGCAGGTTAGGATAATTAACATGGCAGGTTAGGAGAATGAGGTTAAGGTTAGGAAAAGGGTTAGACTTAGCTAAAATGCTACAGTTGTCAACAATCGACTTGTCGTGCAGCCCAATCAGCCACTCAAAATGGACTTGAGTGGCAACAAATCTGCCCGATTAGCTGATTCGCTTTCCATACATCCAAATCTGTTGATCCTCCCACTTCTGTTGACACGCCCACCTTCAGACACACTCCATGTATGCAGTTATGACTCCACTTACTTGCCACAGCCTCCCTATGAGCAATTACAACACTGGCTAATGGTGATCTCTTCTTCTTCTTCCCTTCTTCTTCTTCTTCTTCTTCTTCTTCTTCTTCTTCTTCTTCTTCTTCTTCTTCTTCTTCTTCTTCTTCTTCTTCTTCTTCTTCTTGTTCTTCTTTGGTATCATAGCGTTCGCACATTTTTTATGTGCATGCCGCCACCTACTGTGCGGTAGTGTGTGGTCAATCACGTTACATTTTGTGATACAAAAATGTAAATAAAATTGCACCACAAATGAACCCTACCACTAATTCATAAAAATAAAAAACACCACCCCATTCCACTACTTTGACCCTAACTGATCCTACACTAGGCCGATGGCCTGGGAGGACGGGACTCTTTCATTCAACACCCTGTAACTCTTTTGCAGAATAACCTTGTTATACTGCACAAACCACAACATATCTTCTGTGATTTACGTTCCATTTCTGCGGTACAATTGATAACCATGGCAATGAATGTTAAGAAGCCAACCTTACTGAAGCACAAATTCGTATCACTCTGTATTGGCCTATGCAACATTAACCAATTAAAAACAGTTATGTTGCAATTTGGTTTGTGCAGTAGGCTATAGGCCCAACACATTATGCACTTGATTTGCATATTGGCTATGCTTGAATTGCCCTGCTAACGTTGTTCTTCTCAAACCATTTTGAAATTATATTTTCTTTAATATGGTATATGAGCACACTGGTAATAGATAATTTGTTGTATTACTTCTGAGGCACAGCTAAGTGAGCATGATATATATATATATATATTTTTTTACTGGACTGATGGCCTGCATCTGATGGTCAGTCTGAGGGGAGGGAGAGAGCAGAGGTGAGGCTGCCTCTCAGCCGACTCACCGTCCATCCGTTCTCTTCCGTCCCTCCGCAGTCTTCCAGCTGATGGCAAAACTCAAGTCGCAATGCATTATTTCTGCCTCATGCACCAATTCATGTTGTTACTGCTATGACCAGAGATAAAATAAAATATTCCTCTATATTCAAAAAGACACAAGCCGGCCACTAATAATAACAACACAAGCTTATCGGAAAACGTTGCTTTACTCATTAATCGCAGCTGCAGTGCTGGTTGTAGCGTGATTGGAAGTAGGGAGAACATGCATTTTATGGCTTATAAAAGTGTTGATAAAGTATTGACAATGCTGAACAACTTAAACATGAACTTACTAATAAAAACAGCAACTCTTTGCTGTATTCTTTGTCTCTCTCTAGTCATGGTTTTAAAAGTTTTGAAATCTCACAGTATCAACTTTGCTGTGCGCTCGAGGCTTCTTTTTACAATCTATGGCTCAAGGAAACTGTGCCGACACAGTGACCTGAGCTATCTGATTGGCCAATGGCAGGCCTATAGGTGCACTTGATTTGCTCTCTTGGCCTGCCGGGTAGAAGTAGTTCTAATTCAGATACCTGAAATGGTTAAAAATGAGAACACTTTGCCTTCCTGGCGCTAGGGCTGCTGAATCAAGTGCACCTACCGCCAACAGAGCGGGGGGAAAAAACATTTTGAACGCAAGGCTTTATCTTTGGGGTTTTTACAGAAATGTTTGGTGATCGACTAGGAATGCTTTGGAGATAGACCAATCCATCGCGATCGACCGGTTGGTGACCACTAGCCTAGGCCTACTACGGACCCTTGACCCATCATCCTCTACTCTCTTCACTACCTCAGCTTACTACACCTTCTGTTCTACTATGACCCTGGCAACCTCAACCTGTCTCTCTCGCACTGGACACTTCTGATCCCCAGCAACATGGGCACCTCCACAATTGACACACAGTTTTTTCTACCGATACTACACATTCCTTTGTCCCATGCCCTCCTGCACACTTCTCACATCTCGGAATATCCCTCCTACACACTGCTGCAACATGACCTTGGCATCTGAAACACCTCAGTGGGTTTGGCACAAAAGTTCTCACTGGATAACTGACATATCCTAACATGACTTTATCAGGTAAAGACTCTGCTTCAAAATTCAAAAGGACAGACAATGTCTTCTCAGTTTCACCACACTCGCATTTCAGTTTCCATTTCAGTTGCTCCACCTCAACAGGTAATGCAACCCCAGTAATAACTATTTTCAAAGGTGCCCTGCTCCGGAGTGCAAAGCATGTCACAGGTCTTGTCCCTAGTCACGTGACGCGAAGCTCCTGCTCCCTCTGGAAGGAAGAAACACAGAAAAATATTAGTAATAAATCCACTTCGAGCTATCTTCACCGATTTAACAGTACCCAACTTATTTTCTACCCAGCCTGAGACTACATATGGATCAGCCAAAAGACAGCGATCCACTTTCTCCGAAAATGTTTCTCCCACTGGGCCCGAATCATCCTTTGTATGACCATCGGGGCGAGACTCAGACTCAAAGGTCTTCACCACATCTGCCACCACATTTATGAGCCATCAGACTGCAGAATATGGTTTGTACTTGGCGCCATTCTTCAACACACATCTTCCCACTGCACTCGGTTCTTCTCCTTCTTCCTCGCTGTCCATAATCATGTCTATCTGTTCATCATGCACTTGCCACACCTTCATCCGCACTGATGGCATTTCTCCAAAACCCAACTTCTGTTCCTCAGCCCAATTTACAAGTCTGGCTATCTCTGGCCTCTCCATGCTTCTCTTCTCCCCTGTATCAGCTGAGTACGAGATAGGCCTAATTCTGAACAAAACAGAAGAGTGGAGCCCCTACCACAAATGCTGGCACACATCTGCATGTGCTTTAGGACGCACCGCAGAGCTGAACTGCTGGTTGAAGCAAAACAAGAAAAGAATAAACAACGATATGAAAATTAATTGGAATTAAGTATAAAGCAAACCTTTACCTCGTAAATGTTACCAAGTGCTTATGAGCTCCTTAACACCGCATCCAAGTAGAAAAAGCAGACATAAAATAACGAAATAAACACATTTTTGCTTGACCTAATAAACTGGCAATATTAGCAAACTGAAACTGTGCTGTCAATTAATGGTAAAGGTTAAGAAAACACTAATGAGAAACACAGACATTGCAGGAGGATGATTCAATACAGGCTAAACGCTGGAATTATGTAATGGAACTATTCAGAAATGGGGAAATGTGCATTGGGATGGATAAGGTAAGGGTTAAGGTTTGGGATAGGCTTAAACCAAAACTAACTTTCTATAGTGGATTTGAACATGCAACCTCCGTTCACAACGCCCTAGAAGAACTGAAACCTACTTGAAGGTAATAGCGCTCACTGTTGCGCCTAGTGGCTGGTTTCCATGTCACCTCTCAACGTTGAATACTGACCACGGGTGACCTGGCTGTGATTTTTTTTAAAGCATATGCTGCACTCATGCCTAGAATTGGAGTGCCATTTACAGTAAGTGGTGTCCTACCTGGATCAAGTCATTGACATATATAGCCAATTAGGCCTACATAGAATTACTTCATTTATGAATTGCATGCATGTGTTTGTGTGTGAGCGCGCACGTCTGCATGTGTGAATGTGTGTTACTGTTTACTTTACCACTCTTGACAGTCACAGACTGTCACCCACACTCAGAGACAATCTGGATGGTAGCAGTCTAGCAGGTGTTAGGCTATAGGAAAGCTGGGTTTGGTTTGCTTTCAGAAGCCATAAACCCTTGGGACATGCAGGCTGATGGCCAATGGAAGCAGCCCACAGACAGAAAGTGGCGGCTGAGGAAACCAGCCCAACAACATGGCCAACCTGTGTGTTGTTGTAGCAGCAGCAACATTGAGGGCAGTGTGAGATGAGATCAGTGTTATGAGGTCCAAGCTGTTATGATTTAACTGGATAAGAACCCAAATGCAGACAAGTACACGAAGCCATAGAAGTTAACAGGTTTATTTACAATGTTCAAAGTCCAGGTTTCCAAATATATGGGAAGAGCAAGTCCAGGTTACAGGGAGGGTAACAGATCCAGATCAGGGCAGGTGTGGTACCGTAATGTCCTAGTGTCCGTGATGAGTCCAAAAGAGAGGTCCGGTATTGGAGAGCAGGATGGTGGTGGCAGGAGTGAAGCGGAGGCAGGAGTCAGGTTCCAAATATCTGTGGCACAGGAGAAAAAGTAAATAGAACAGACCAAAAACACAAAGAGCAAAAATAACCAGGTTGAGTCGGCAGCGAGACTAACATGGTCGTCTTGACTATGATCTGACGATGAGTGGTAGGTTTGACCGGGTCTTAAAGGCTGAGGTGATTATGGTGAATGAGCTGCAGCTGGAACCCTGACTCCCGCACACCAGACTTCACTCCTGCAATCAAGGACAGACAGAGGGGAGGGAGAGCAGAGAGAGCTACCTAGCAGCAGTAGGCCTAACAGTACCCCCCCCCTCTACGGGACGCCACCTGGCGGCCGACGGGTTTATCGGGATGTAACCTATGAAACTCTCGGACCAGAGCAGGATCCACAATGAAGCTCCTGGGCACCCAGGAACGTTCCTCGGGACCATAACCCTCCCAATCCACCAGGTACTGGAAACCACGACCTCGGCGGCGAACATCCAGAAGTCGCCGGACAGTGTAGACCGGACCCCCACCCACGATCCTGGGCGGAGGAGGGGGACGAGAGGGCGGGCACAGAGGGCTAACCGACACAGGCTTAATCTGGGAAACATGAAAGGTGGAATGAACCCGTAGGGAGGCAGGAAGCTGTAGCTTAACCGCGCAGGGGTTAACAATAGACAGTATCTTGAACGGTCCTATAAAACGAGGCGCCATCTTCTTAGACTCCACCTTCAATGGAAGGTCCCGTGACTTCAGCCATACCTCTTGACCAGGAGAGTAACCGGGAGCCTGGGACCGGTGACGGTTGGCTTGCCTCTGCATGTACGCCGAAGCTCGGGACAGAGCTACCCTGGCCTTCCTCCAGACCTTGAAGCAGCGGCGCATGTGGGACTGCACCGAGGGTACCGCCAGTTCCCTCTCTTGGGGAAGGGAACAGGGGAGGTTGATAACCCAGAGCACACAGAAAAGGAGACAAACCAGAGGAAGCGTTAGTCAAGGTGTTATGAGCATATTCCACCCAGGGGAGCATGGAGCTCCATGACCCAGGGTTAGACCCAGTGACACAGCGAAGAGCGGTCTCCATCTCCTGGTTCGCTCTCTCGGCTTGCCCGTTGGTCTGGGGGTGATATCCAGAGGACAGGCTGGATGTAATGCCCAAAGCTTTACAGAAAGCTTTCCACACCTGGGAGACAAACTGGGGACCCCTGTCAGAGACAATATCCGTGGGTAGACCATGAGAGCGGAACACATGTTCAACCAAAATATCAGCCGTCTCTCTGGCAGTAGGCAGTTTAGGTAGGGCCAAAAAATGAGCGAACTTAGAAAAAGCGATCAATCACCGTAAGAATGACAGTCTTACCAGACGAGGGGGAAGTCCAGTGACAAAATCCATAGCGATATGCGACCAGGGCCGGCTGGGTATAGGTAGAGGTCGTAGATGACCAGCGCTGGCCTGGGTGGAGTTCTTACTTCGTGCACATACCGTACAAGCAGCAATGAAGGCTCGAGTGTCCGCCTCCATCGTGGCCCACCAGAACTTACGTCGCACAAAGTCAAGGGTCCGCGAAACTCCAGGGTGACAGGTAAGGGGAGACGAGTGAGCCCACTGAAGTACCTGGGAGCGAGCAGACTCAGGGACAAACATCCGGTTAGGAGGACCCCTCCCAGGGTCGGCTTGATGATGTTGAGCCTGTCTAACAATCCCCTCGATGTCACATGTGATGACTGCAATACTGCAGGTAGGAGGCAAAATGGGTTCAGGGTTACTACCAGTATCAACAGCCGAATGAACACGAGACAGGGCGTCAGGCTTGACGTTGCGTGACCCAGGACGGTAAGACAGAGAAAAATTGAATCTCCCCAAAAAATAGTGCCCACCTGGCTTGACGGGGGTTGAGCTGCTTCGCTGACTGGAGGTAAGCCAGATTCTTATGATCCGTCCAAACGATGAAGGGTTGTTCCGCCCCCTCCAACCAATGTCGCCACTCCTCGAGAGCCAGCTTAACGGCGAGCAGTTCACGATTGCCAACATCATAATTCCTCTCTGCCTGAGAAAGTTCCCTTGAGAGAAAAGCACAGGGATGCAGTTTGTTATCTTCAGGAGAACGTTGTGACAACACTGCACCTACCCCAGTGTCGGATGCATCCACCTCCACGACAAACTGGCGGTCGGGGGTCCGGCTGCATCAGAATGGGAGCCGAGGCGAAGCGATGTTTCAGTTCTTCGAACGCTGATTCGGCCCCTTCATTCCAAGCGAACGGTCGTGAGATGGAGGTGAGAGCGGTGAGTGGCGCCGCAATGCGGCTGTAGTCCTTGATGAACCTCCTATAGAAGTTCGCAAACCCCAGGAATCGTTGAAGTTGTTTTGCGGGTAGAGGGAGCTGGCCAGTCCGTGACAGCAGAGATCTTAGCTGGGTCCATCCGCAACTCCCCCTGAGCTATGATGTAACCCAAAAAGAGATCTCAGACACATGAAATTCACATTTCTCCATCTTCACAAACAGTTTGTTCTCCAACAACCTTTGCAACACCTGGCGCACATGTAGTTCATGTTCCTGGGAGGACTCTGAGAAAATCAAGATATCATCCAGATAGACAAAAACAAACCGATTCAACATGTCCCGAAGGACATCATTGACTAGTGCCTGAAAAACAGCAGGGGCATTGGACAACCCAAAAGGCATAACCAGATACTCAAAATGTCCCAAGGGTGTGTTGAAGGCAGTCTTCCATTCATCACCCTTACGAATGCGCACCAGGTGATACGCATTTCGTAGATCCAGTTTCGTAAAGATGGTAGCACCATGAAGGAGGGGAAAAGCAGAATTAATCAAAGGCAGAGAATACTTGTTCTTAATGGTGATGTTGTTAAGACCACGGTACTCAATACAGGGTCTGAGGGTCTTATCCTTCTTAGCAACAAAAGAATCCCGCTCCTACAGGTGACGAGGAAGGACGCATAATACCTGCCGCCAAGGAGTCCCGAATGTAGTTCTCCATAGCCTCCGTCTCCGGCCGGGAGAGATTGTACAGGCGACTGCTGGGGAGCGGGGCTCCTGGCTGGAGGTCAATGGCGCAGTCGTAAGGCCGGTGAGGAGGAAGAGAAGTAGCTCTGTATTTGCAGAAAACGGATGCCAGGTCATGATACGCGTCAGGGACAGCAGAGATCCATGGACTCCAGTGGAGGTTGAGGCACAGTACTGGCAGGAGTCTGAGCAGAACACAAACAATTCACATGACAAAATGTGCTCCATGAAACAATGTTACCTGTCACCCAATCAATGTGTGGATTGTGTCTTATGAGCCAGGGGATACCAAGGACCAGGGGTGTCTGTGGGCAGTCGATAATATGGAATTGAATGTTCTCCTGATGATTACCCGACACTCTAAGACAAACAGGAACAGTTTGATGTGTAATACGGGTCAACAATTGTCCATTTAGACCCTTAGCCTGCAGCGGACAGTCCATAGGAACAGTCTCCAAATCCATTTGTTGAGCCCACTCTCTATCCAAAAAGCTTTCGTCGGCACCAGAGTCAATCAGCGCACTAACAGAGAAATTCTGGGACTGCCACTGGAGGGATGCCTGGAGCAGAATGCGGGGAGAAGAGGAAGAATCCGCTGCTCGGCTCACCAAAACTTCTCCCATTAATGATGAGCCGGCCCTTTTCCCGGACGAACTGGGCAGGAAGGAACGAAATGACCAGCTTCTCCACAATACAGGCAGACCCGAGCCTGAATACGACGTGCACGCTCCTCTGAGGACAACCGTGCCCACCCACCTCCATGGCTTCGGGTTCAGTGCTCCTCGTATCGACTCGGGAAGACACGGCTTTCTCCGTAGGGA
Source organism: Coregonus clupeaformis (assembly GCF_020615455.1). Lineage (NCBI taxonomy): Eukaryota > Metazoa > Chordata > Actinopteri > Salmoniformes > Salmonidae > Coregonus > Coregonus clupeaformis. Next base: position 255,938 of record NW_025534153.1, read on the forward strand.
AGATGCAGGAGGAGTTTGTTGATGACAGACAGGTTGCTTGGAACTAACACTCCTCTCCCGGCGGCGCTCCCGAATCCGATTATCCAACCTGATAGTGAGTGAAATAAGATTATCCAGCGTAGCCGATTCATCATATGACACCAATTCATCTTTTAAAGTCTCAGACAAAGCATTGATGAACACTCCTTGTAATGCCTCGTCATTCCAACCACTCACTGCTGCTAAAGTCCGAAACTCCACTGCCATCTCCGCCACACTACGAGCCCCTGTCGAAGAGAGAACAGCCGTTTCGCAGCCTCCTTGCCTCGTACGGGGTGGTCAAAAACCTTCCTCATCTCCGTGGTGAAGGCAACGTAAGCGTTGCAAATGTCCGACTGACTCTCCCATACCGCGGATCCCCAGGCACGAGCGGAACCGCTAGTAGAGTTAATAAGGTAGGCAATACGGGCTCTTTCTGAGGCGTAGGTGAGGGGCTGTTGTTCAAACACTAACGAGCATTGAGTCAAAAAAATCGCCACAGGTTCCCATGTTCCCGTCATAGCGCTCTGGAGCAGGAACAAAAGGCTCTCTGATCTGGGCTGAAGGGGTAGTAAGGGCAGACACTTGATTGGTGAGTAATTGAACCTGATTAAGCAGCACCTGACTGTCCTCAGCAATCGTCTTAAACAGGGTATCATGTTGGCCAAGTAAAATGCCCTGATTGGCTATGGCAGTCCAAATTTCAGTGCACTCTGGGGTGGTATCCGAGCTACTGTCTGCTGGGTTCATGTTGGTCAGATCATACTGTTATGATTTAACTGGATAAGAACCCAAATGCAGACAAGTACACGAAGCCATAGAAGTTTTAACAGGTTTATTTACAATGTTCAAAGTCCAGGTTTCCAAATATATGGGAAGAGCAAGTCCAGGTTACAGGGAGGGTAACAGATCCAGATCAGGGCAGGTGTGGTACCGTAATGTCCTAGTGTCCGTGATGAGTCCAAAAGAGAGGTCCGGTATTGGAGAGCAGGATGGTGGTGGCAGGAGTGAAGCGGAGGCAGGAGTCAGGTTCCAAATATCTGTGGCACAGGAGAAAAAGTAAATAGAACAGACCAAAAACACAAAGAGCAAAAATAACCAGGTTGAGTCGGCAGCGAGACTAACATGGTCGTCTTGACTATGATCTGACGATGAGTGGTAAGTTTGACCGGGTCTTAAAGGCTGAGGTGATTATGGTGAATGAGCTGCAGCTGGAACCCTGACTCCCGCACACCAGACTTCACTCCTGCAATCAAGGACAGACAGAGGGGAGGGAGAGAGCAGAGAGAGCTACCTAGCAGCAGTAGGCCTAACACAAGCTGGTGATGATGAGAGGAGATAGAGAAACAAAACCACAGAGTAAAACCCAAGCTGACAGGCCAGGTATAGGACAAGGCTGTTCTCATATCCCACTGGAAGATAAATGTAATTTGGGGTGAAAACAAACCTTTTATGTGCATCTTGTGACTCATCCATATTCATCAACCTCATCCACTTGAGACAAAACATCAGGGAGATGTTGGTAAGGCGTTGGAGTTTCCACGTCTGCACATCTCAAGAAGATCAACCTTGTTTACATTACATTTACACTGTAAGGTATTTCATGGAACTGGATGTTTTGAACAGCAATAGCATCTCTCTCCCCTAAGGGAAGCCTTCCTTCCCCATTGAAAGCTGCCAAAGAGATTGAAGGTGGGTGGAAACCGGCAGCATTTACATCCTGGCACTCTTTCTATGGGCTCCCAAGTGACGCAGCGGTCTAAGGCACTGCATCCCAGTGCTTGAGGCGTCACTACAGACCCCCTGGTTCGTTCCCAATCACAACCGGCCGTGATTGGGAGTCCCATAGGGTGGCGCACAATTGGCCCAGCGTAGTCCGTGTTTGGCCGGTGTAGGCCATCATTGTAAATAAGAATTTGTTCTTAACTAACTTGCCTAGTTAAATAAAAAATAAATATGGATGCTTTGAACTGCTTTGATAATAAATAAAAGGGGGCAGGTGCCAGAACACAATGTACTCTCACCAGCAATGTAGAGGTCCTTCATTGATAGTGTACCTTCTCAACACAGGGACACATAGGCTACTATTATGTGGAGCTGGTTGGAGTCTTACTGTAATGTAATGTTGCTGGAATCAGGTGTCCTCTGAGGTGCCCACTGCCTGTAATTTAGCCTCGCCCTGGGTCACCTGTCTCAGGAGGAGAAGGAGAGGGTGTACTAGCGGTCAGCTAGTGGTAATTACGCATGAATACATCTAGCTACAGATTTTTTGGCCTGGATTCAAAAGGGGTCTTATTGCCAAATGTACTGTATTATGAGTTGCTGCTATATCCCTTCTCAGGGACCGTTTTATTGTAGCCTTTAGTGTGATGGAGTGGCTGTGATGTAGCAGGCAGCAGCACCAGAGGGGGCTATCGTTGAAATCCCAGTTGAGTCACTATTAATATTCCCTTGGCTCGGAGGACAGGCTTTTATGGATTACTCCTATGAACGAGACCTGCATAACGAGGTAACAACATTAGAGTTAGACAAGCAGAGTGAGACACAATTATTCCGGGAAAGTGTCACCTGCAAACAAGAATACATCAAGCCAGAGAATAGATAATCGCACATCCATTTGAATGTGATCGTAGCTTAGTCTATCTATGGCTTTCTACTTGAAACCTTTAGAAACAGTATTCTGTCTGTTAGGCATACATCAAGTGAATGATTCTGAGCATGACTTGATAAAGGCCCCTGCAGCGTACATCGTATCTTTATCATGTGTTTAGCTCAAGCCTGAGGAATCGTCATCACAAAAGCTTTTTATAACCCTCTAATTCTGATTTACTGAAAGTGCTTATATTCTGTCATACTCCATCAAATCAATTTGCTCTTCAAACCAAGGCCTACTCCCCCTTGGTCTTCTTTGCAGAGTGTTGTATGATACACAGCCATTTCTGATGTATAATTAGATCCTAGTGTTGTCACGATACCAGAATTTTGATTTCGATACCGATACCAGGTTCAGTATCACGATACTTGATACAATCACAATCACCATACCAAAACGATCCCAAAACAACACCACGGCAAAAAAAGAAGGCATATTAGCCAAAGTCACAGAATGGCACTTGATCCAGACAGATAAACTTAGCTACTGCTCTGTTCAACTGTTGGGCATCTTTTGAGTTCAATATCATTGCATTCAAATGTTTTACATCTACATTTTTCAGAGAGCCATGTATGCATTAATGAATCAATAATACAATCATATAATCAATTTGACTTTGTTTTTAACATATCAACATAATGGTAATCATTTATTTGAATGGTAAATACAGTTGAAGTCGGAAGTTTACATACACCTTCGCCAAACACATTTAAACTCAGTTTTTCACAATTACTGACATTTAATCCTAGTAAAGAGTCCCTGTCTTAGGTCAGTTAGGATCACCACTTTATTTTAAGAATGTGAAATGTCAGAATAATAGTAGAGAGAATGATTTCTTTCAGCTTTTATTTATTTCATCACATTCCCAGTGGGTCAGAAGTTTACATACACTCAATTAGTATTTGGTAGCATTGCCTTTAAATTGTTTAACTTGGGTCAAACGTTTCGGGTAGCCTTCCACAAGCTTCCTATAATAAGTTGGGTGAATTTTGGCCCATTCCTCCTGACAGAGCTGGTGTAACTGAGTCAGGTTTGTAGGCCTCCTTGCTCGCACACGCTTTTTCAGTTCTGCCCACATATTTTCTATAGGATTGAAGTCAGGGCTTTGTGATGGCCACTCCAATACCTTGACTTTGTTGTCCTTAAGCCATTTTGCCACAACTTTGGAAGTATGCTTGGGGTCATTGTCCATTTGGAGGACACATTTGCGACCAAGCTTTAACTTCCTGACTGATGTCTTGAGATGTTGCTTCAATATATCCACATAATTTTGCTTCCTCATGATGCCATCTATTTTGTGAAGTGCACCCGTCCCTCCTGCAGCAAAGCACCCCCACAGCATGATGCTGCCACCCCCGTGCTTCACGGTTGGGATGGTGTTCTTTGGCTAGCAAGGTCCCCCCTTTTTCCTCCAAACATAACGATGGTCATTATGGCCAAACAGTTCTATTTTTGTTTCATCAGATTAGAGGACATTTCTCCAAAAGGTACGATCTTTGTCCCAATGTGCAGTTGCAAACCGTAGTCTGGCTTTTTTATGGCGGTTTTGGAGCAGTGGCTTCTTCCTTGCTGAGCGGCATTTCAGGTTATGTCGATATAGGACTCGTTTTACTGTGGATATAGATACTTTTGTACCTGTTTCCTCCAGCATCTTCACAAGGTCCTTTGCTGTTGTTCTGGAATTGATTTGCACTTTTCGCACCAAAGCACGTTCATCTCTAGGAGACAGAACGCGTCTCCTTCCTGAGCGGTATAACGACTGCGTGGTCCCATGATGTTTATACTTGCGTACTATTGTTTGTACAGATCAACGTGGTACCTTCAGGCATTTGGAAATTGCTCCCAATGATGAACCAGACTTGTGGAGGTCTACAATTCTTTTTCTGAGGTCTTGGCTGATTTCTTTTGATTTTCCCATGATGTCAAGTAAAAAGAGGCACTGAGTTTGAAGGTAGGCCTTGAAATACATCCACAGGTACACCTCCAATTGACTCAAATGATGTCAATTAGCCTATCAGAAGCTTCTAAAGCCATTACATCATATTTGGAATTTTCCAAGCTGTTTAAAGGCACAGTCAACTTAGTGTATGTAAACTTCTGACACACTGGAATTGTGATACAGTGAATTATAAGTAAAATAAT